>NW_026602483.1:0-16490 GCF_029448725.1 Salvelinus fontinalis | reverse complement strand
ACCACAACCTCAACACCACAACCTCAACACCACAACCTCAACACCACAACCCCAACACCTCAACCTCAACACCACAACCTCAACACCTCAACCTCAACACCACAACCTCAACACCTCAACACCACAACCTCAACACCACAACCTCAACACCACAACCTCAACACCACAACCTAAACACCACAACCACAACCTCAACACCATAACCTCAACACCACAACCTCAACACCACAACCTCAACCTCAACACCAGAACCACAACCTCAACACCACAACCTCAACACCACAACCTCAACACCACAACCACAACCTCAACATCACAACCTCAACACCACAACCTCAACACCACAACCTCAACACCACAACCTCAACACCACAACCTCAACACCACAACCTCAACACCACAACCTCAACACCTCAACACCACAACCTCAACACCACAACCTCAACACCACAACCTCAACACCACAACCTCAACACCACAACCTCAACCTCAACACCACAACCACAACCTCAACACCACAACCACAACCTCAACACCACAACCTCAACACCACAACCACAACCTCAACACCACAACCACAACCTCAACACCACAACCACAACCTCAACACCACAACTTCAACAAATAAACCACTACAATCAATGGAAACAACTTCCATACTGAATGAATTCATTCAACAGCAGAGTCCTAACTGTCCACCTGGCACCAGGGCATCAAGATGCAAGGACTGATCTAGGTTGTTCCAACAATGGGGTGGCACTAAAACTAAAGGAGGATTTACCTACATTGGTGGAGACCAGAGGGACCTCAAGAGTTAACCAATTCTGCGAGTGGGTTTGGTAGCTCATTCTCTTATAGGTTAGCAGCAAAGTTAGGTAAGTTGGAGGCTTGTGTAGCAGAGCTTTGGAAACAAAAATAGGTGTAAAGAAGTGACCTGTGGGACTTGAATGAGGACCAGTACATTAAAGTCCCACTGCTTCCTGTTGATACAGGAAGCAGTAATGAGTATTAAAGAATGTCACCTGTGGGACTTCAATGAGGACCAGACAACCTTTTGATACAGGAAGCAGCGGTGACTTTTAAAACTGTCACCCGTGACAAAGCGAAGGGCACTATGGTAGACGGCATCAAAAGATTTAAGTGTAGTGGCTGCTGCAATCTGGGAAATGGTGTCATTGTCTAGGAAATCAATTCCTATATATTGGCCTGAAAATATACTAATGTTTAGCTTCTAGGTTATGGAAATCACGTTCTGTGTTGAATTATATAATCTGGTAGATATATGTTATAAAATTATTTAATTATTTTAACAATTTCAACCTGGCAGTGGATTATTTGTTTTGTCCCAGTTCCATCATCATTGACAAAACAAGACTTGCCAAATAGTATTTTGTCCTCAATATTGCCATAGACTAAAGTAATGAAACTTTCAAAGGGCTTTTGCTCTTTGCATCAAGGATTTATAATACCAGCCAGTAGTGATGACATCCGCACACACACATGCACACACACGCACATACACATACACACACACCCACACACATACACACACACAGACACGCACACACACACACTATAAACACCATAACTCCAGCTGGTAGGGAGTCTTCCTGTTCACACACACACACACTGACAGGGCAGCGAAATTATCCTAATTGGCCACATTCCTCTAATTATCCAATCATAGAGCCATAAGCAGGATCACACCTCATTAACATGCCCCACCCCCTCCCTGCCACTGGGTGCTCCCTCTCACCAAGGGCCAAATAATGTTCAGTAGGCAGAAAACGTTTAGAAACAGAGTGAAACGGAGAGGTACTACCTCTCACCATGGACCAAATACTCTACACTGGGCCCTGTTCAGTAGTTGGAAAAAGGTTTCATATTTTCCCGTCGTACACAGAGGATGGAGTGAAACATGTACTAATCTTCATGATCAGACCTATCAGAAAGGGGACATCAAGGTCCCATCGTCCTTGTTGACAGAAGGTAAAGGAAAAGGCAAGGACGTAGACAGAAGGAAACATATCACTGGCAAAGATGTATAATTGATAAGCGTTTGGTTCCCGCTGCAGAGAGTTTGTTGTTGTTGGAGGGATATCGGAGGGAGCAGGAAATTATTCATACCCGTCAAAGAGGTAGAGAGATATCGGAGTGAACGGGGCGGACAGTGGAGACGCGGTGCACAGATGTTTAGCGCAGGTGTGGAGTGCATGGAGACGCTATGACTAACGGGTTAGTGTACTTCGACCACCTGACCGAATGAAAGGTCAGAGCAGAGGTCAAACGTGTTGGAATCCACATGGTCATTACCACTAAAGTAGGACCGTAGAAAAATAAGAAACCAATGTGAGAAACAATATTTCAACATGTACTGGAGTGTACATTTGTATCTTCAATGTCTTCTGTCTTTCTACTTTGTCTATACATACGGTAAGAGATTATCGCCGACCGTGGGGGATAGTGCAGGACGCCGTCATTGGCGCCCATAAAAAAAAAAAAGACCTATTGCCATATTTCAAAATAAAAACGCAGGAAAAACAAAGGTTGGAAAGCGAGATGTATATCTCACCTCCCAATGTTGAGGGAATGGTAGGAGAGCCTTTATCTAATTGGCACCGGCAGAGAACACTAGGAGAGAGCACCGGCAGAGAGCACCGGCAGAGAGCACCGGCAGAGAGCACCGGCAGAGAGCACCAGGAGAGAGCACCGGCAGAGAGCACCGGCAGATAGCACCGGCAGAGAGCACCGGCAGATAGCACCGGCAGAGAGCACCAGGAGAGAGCACCGCCAGAGAGCACCGGCAGAGAGCACCAGGAGAGAGCACCGCCAGAGAGCACCGGCAGAGAGCACCAGGAGAGAGCACCGGCAGAGAGCACCGGCAGAGAGCACCGGCAGAGAGCACCAGGAGAGAGCACCGGCAGAGAGCACCGGCAGAGAGCACCGGCAGAGAGCACCGGGAGAGAGCACCGGCAGAGAGCACCGGGAGAGAGCACCAGGAGAGAGCACCGCCAGAGAGCACCGCCAGAGAGCACCGGCAGAGAGCACCGGCAGAGAGCACCAGCAGAGAGCACTAGGAGAGAGCACCGGCAGAGAGCACCGGCAGAGAGCACCGGCAGAGAGCACCGGCAGAGAGCACCAGCCATATTCCCGGTGAGTGTCACTGGAAAGTTTTGGGACAATTGGGACAATAATTTCCTTCTCTAGGCTAGATATATGTCATATTGTAAAATTTTGGTCTATCCTTTTCATAGGCCAAGATTACATGGTTGTGCTTAAGAAAAGGATGTTATTTTGCATTTGTTTTGTCAGTGTAGGCTGCCCTGTCGTATAAAGAAAAATTGTCAGCTAATGTCTCAAGCCATATAAAGTGTAGAAGAATTGAGTTTATAAAAAGACCAGCGTGTTCCTGAATCTGATATACTGTATGTAGCCTACTCTACTCCTACTCTGTATGTAGCCTACTCTACTCCTACTCTGTATGTAGCCTACTCTACTCCTACTCTGTATGTAGCCTACTCTACTCCTACTCTGTATGTAGCCTACTCTACTCCTACTCTGTATGTAGGCTACTCTACTCCAACTCTGTATGTAGCCTACTCTACTCCTACTCTGTATGTAGCCTACTCGACTCCTACTCTGTATGTAGCCTACTCTACTCCTACTCTGTATGTAGCCTACTCTACTCCAACTCTGTATGTAGCCTACTCTACTCCTACTCTGTATGTAGCCTACTCTACTCCTACTCTGTATGTAGCCTACTCTACTCCAACTCTTTATGTAGCCTACTCTACTCCTACTCTGTATGTAGCCTACTCTACTCCAACTCTGTATGTAGCCTACTCTACTCCTACTCTGTATGTAGCCTACTCTACTCCTACTCTGTATGTAGCCTACTCTACTCCTACTCTGTATGTAGTCTGCTCTACTCCTACTCTGTATGTAGCCTACTCTACTCCTACTCTGTATGTAGCCTACTCTACTCCAACTCTGTATGTAGCCTACTCTACTCCTACTCTGTATGTAGCCTACTCTACTCCAACTCTGTATGTAGCCTACTCTACTCCTACTCTGTATGTAGACTACTCTACTCCTACTCTGTATGTAGCCTACTCTACTCCTACTCTGTATGTAGCCTACTCTATTCCTACTCTGTATGTAGACTGATCTACTCCTACTCTGTATGTAGCCTACTCTACTCCTACTCTGTATGTAGCCTGCTCTACTCCTACTCTGTATGTAGCCTACTCTACTCCTACTCTGTATGTAGTCTACTCTACGACTGACTCTGTATGTAGCCTGCTCTACTCCTACTCTGTATGTAGCCTACTCTACTCCTACTCTGTATGTAGCCTACTCTACTCCTACTCTGTATGTAGCCTACTCTACTCCTACTCTGTATGTAGCCTACTCTACTCCTACTCTGTATGTAGCCTACTCTACTCCTACTCTGTATGTAGCCTGCTCTACTCCTACTCTGTATGTAGCCTACTCTACTCCTACTCTGTATGTAGCCTACTCTACTCCTACTCTGTATGTAGCCTACTCTACTCCTACTCTGTATGTAGCCTACTCTACTCCTACTCTGTATGTAGACTACTCTACTCCTACTCTGTATGTAGCCTACTCTACTCCTACTCTGTATGTAGCCTGCTCTACTCCTACTCTGTATGTAGCCTACTCTACTCCTACTCTGTATGTAGCCTACTCTACTCCTACTCTGTATGTAGCCTACTCTACTCCTGCTCTGTATGTAGCCTGCTCTACTCCTACTCTGTATGTAGCCTACTCTACTCCTACTCTGTATGTAGCCTACTCTACTCCTACTCTGTATGTAGACTACTCTACTCCTACTCTGTATGTAGCCTGCTCTACTCCTACTCTGTATGTAGCCTACTCTACTCCTACTCTGTATGTAGCCTACTCTACTCCTACTCTGTATGTAGCCTACTCTACGACTGACTCAGCCATGCATTGTTCAGAACAGTGAGTTATATTATTAACCTAAATGATGACTATCCAATCTACTCATCACATTATGAAGAGTAGTCTATCTTACGGTAAATGCGATGATAGACTCACGCAATGCTTTATTTTAAAGGTGTATTTTTACTACCATCTTATGTCTTATTCCACAAACGGGAGCCGCCTCCTCCAAGGAGACGCTGTGTCAGTCTACAAATAAAGAAACAAAGCCATTCACAACCGCACCCCACACCCCATGTACAATCATTCCCCTTGATGTCTATCTGTCTCTCTGTCTCTCTGTCTCTCTGTCTCTCTGTCTCTCAGTCTCTCTGTCTCTCTGTCTCTCTGTGTCTCTCTCTCTCTCTCTCTGTCTCTCTGTCTCTCTGTCTCTCTGTGTCTCTCTCTCTCTCTCTCTCTGTCTCTCTGTCTCTCTGTCTCTCTGTGTCTCTCTCTCTCTCTCTCTCTCTCTCTGTCTCTCTGTCTCTCTGTCTCTCTGTGTCTCTCTCTCTCTCTCTCTCTCTCTCTCTCTCTCGCTCTCTCTCTCTCTCTCTCTCTCTCTCTCTCCCTCTATCTCTTTCTCTCTCTCTGTCTGTCTGTCATCTGCTCCGTAGTAACATGATAATTATCAACTGCCAGTTCAAGGTGACTACATAATAGTGTATTGTCCCAACACAAGGTAGGCCTAGGAAGTGACAATGGAGAAACTCAGAGTTTGTCTTCATAAAGACTCACAGCTGCATACACACACACACACACACACACACACACACACACACACACACACACACACACACACACACACACACACACACACACACACACACACACACACACACACACACACACACACACACACACACACACACAGACACACACTCCTACTCTGCTATTCAACCACATCCAATAAAAGCCTCTTTTGTTTTAAACTGCCGTTAGAAGACGACTGAGCTGTACCCATTGTTATCATGAACATAAAGACTGCTTTCTCTTTTTGTCAGAAGGATTTTTGTTTGGTTTTTGTTTCAAAACTGTGATTCTTTCAAGCAACAATGACTCGCTTTCATTGTTTGCAGTTGTGTTTTTGGTTGTTTTGCCAAGTCCTCTCGTCCACATGTGGTTAGTTCATTCTTGAGGCAGCTGGAGAGTGTGTGACTGTTTGATGCATTAGGTCTCAATACAGTGGGATGTTGCTGAGCAACAGTGTGTTAGAGGTTCTTAGAGCAGATGTTAGTGTGTTATAAGAGTCTCTGTTGACACACACACACACACACGCACACACGCACGCACACACACACACTGCTGTCAACAAACTCACTCACACGCACGCACGCACGCACGCACGCACGCACGCACACACACACACACACACACACACACACACACACACACACACACACACACACACACACACACACACACACACACACACACACACACACACACACACACATACACACTGCTGTCAACAACAAACTCACACACACACACACACACACACACACACACACACACACACACACACACACACACACACACACACACACACACACACACACACACACACACACACACACACACACTGCTGTCAACAACAAACTCACACACACATAAATAAAAATAATAACTCATTCATTTTTAAAATAGCATTTGTAAAAAGATGCTAAAAGACAGCCTGTTTGTTTATGAGTCCCTGAACCTGACAGCCCTTCCCTCCCTCTGCTCCTCCTCGCTCCTCTCCCAGTGTCCTCTCCATCATCCCCAGGTCATAATGTAACATGACACTGACGGTCGCAACACAACCTGCTGGCCAGCCGGAGCGTTTAAGACCAATGAATATAATTTGCTCCTGGTCGGCAACCCACCACTCTCAGACGATGCCACCGCCAGACCGAATCAGCGTTCGCGCCTGTCATTCCTCCCTCCAACGTGACGACACACACAGAGAGGGAGAGAGCTAAGGACGTGTCACACACACAGAGAGAGCTGAGGACGTGACACACACACACATATTCTTCAATGTCTGATGAAGCCTAGAAGGTCCACTCGAGAGACAAAGACGACTCTACAAGACAATTCCACACACACTTAGGAGAACAAGACAAAAATATGTAGTCCCTCCCTGTTGTTACGATCAGATTCAAACCACATGGTGCACCCACACTGACCTACTATCTAAAACACCTCCCTCATTACTTACCCACACTGACCTACTATCTAAAACACCTCCCTCATTACTTACCCACACTGACCCACTATCTAAAACACCTCCCTCATTACTTACCCACACTGACCCACTATCTAAAACACCTCCCTCATTACTTACCTACACTGACCTACTATCTAAAACACCTCCCTCATTACTTACCCACACTGACCTACTATCTAAAACACCTCCCTCATTACTTACCCACACTGACCTACTATCTAAAACACCTCCCTCATTACTTACCTACACTGACCTACTATCTAAAACACCTCCCTCATTACTTACCCACACTGACCTACTATCTAAAACACCTCCCTCATTACTTACCCACACTGACCTACTATCTAAAACACCTCCCTCATTACTTACCCACACTGACCCACTATCTAAAACACCTCCCTCATTACTTACCCACACTGACCTACTATCTAAAACACCTCCCTCATTACTTACCCACACTGACCTACTATCTAAAACACCTCCCTCATTACTTACCCACACTGACCCACTATCTAAAACACCTCTCTCATTACTTACCCACACTGCCCCACTGTCTAAACACCTCTCTCATTACTTACCCACACTGCCCCACTGTCTAAAACACCTCTCTCATTACGTACCCACACTGACCCACTGTCTAAAACACCTCTCTCATTACGTACCCACACTGACCAACTGTCTAATACACCTCTCTCATTACTTACCCACGCTGACCCACTGTCTAAACACCTCTCTCATTACTTACCCACGCTGACCCACTGTCTAAACACCTCTCTCATTACTTACCCACACTCACCCACTGTCTAAACACCTGTCTCATTACTGACCCACTATCTAAAACACCTCTCTCATTACGTACCCACACAGACACACTGTCTAATACACCTCTCTCATTACTTACCCACACTGACCCACTATCTAAAACACCTCTCTCATTACTTACCCACACTGACCCACTATCTAAAACTACTCTCTCATTACTTACCCACACTGACCCACTGTCTAAAACACCTCTCTCATTACTGACCCACACTGACCCACTGTCTAAAACACCTCTCTCATTACTTACCCACACTGACCCACTGTCTAAACACCTCTCTCATTACTTACCCACACTGACCCACTGTCTAATACACCTCTCTTATTACTTACCCACACTGACCCACTGTCTAAACACCTCTCTCATTACTGACCCACACTGACCCACTGTCTAAAACACCTCTCTCATTACTTACCCACACTGACCCACTGTCTAATACACCTCTCTCATTACTTACCCACACTGACCCACTATCTAAAACACCTCTCTCATTACTTACCCACACTGACCCACTATCTAAAACTACTCTCTCATTACTTACCCACACTGACCCACTGTCTAAACACCTCTCTCATTTCTTACCCACACTGACCCACTGTCTAATACACCTCTCTCATTACTTACCCACACTGACCCACTATCTAAAACTACTCTCTCATTACGTACCCACACTGACCCACTGTCTAAACACCTCTCTCATTTCTTACCCACACTGACCCACTGTCTAAAACACCTCTCTCATTACTGACCCACACTGACCCACTGTCTAAAACACCTCTCTCATTACTTACCTACACTGACCCACTATCTAAAACACCTCTCTCATTACTTACCCACACTGACCCACTATCTAAACACCTCTCTCATTACTTACCCACACTGCCCCACTGTCTAAACACCTCTCTCATTACTTACCCACACTGCCCCACTGTCTAAACACCTCTCTCATTACTTACCCACACTGACCCACTATCTAAAACACCTCTCTCATTACTTACCCACACTGACCCACTATCTAAAACACCTCCCTCATTACGTACCCACACTGACCCACTGTCTAATACACCTCTCTCATTACTTACCCACACTGACCCACTATCTAAAACACCTCTCTCATTACTTACCCACACTGACCCACTATCTAAAACTACTCTCTCATTACTTACCCACACTGACCCACTATCTAAAACAACAATCTCATTACTTACCCACACTGATCCACTATCTAAAACATCTCTCTCATTACTTACCCACACTGCCCCACTGTCTAAACACCTCTCTCATTACTTACCCACACTGATCCACTATCTAAAACATCTCTCTCATTACTTACCCACACTGACCCACTATCTAAAACACCTATCTCACTACTTACCAACACTGACCCACTATCTAAAACACCTATCTCATTACTTACCCACACTGACCCACTATCTAAACACCTCTCTCATTACTTACCCACACTGCCCCACTGTCTAAACACCTCTCTCATTACTTACCCACACTGCCCCACTGTCTAAACACCTCTCTCATTACTTACCCACACTGACCCACTGTCTAAAACACCTCTGTCATTACTGACCCACACTGACCCACTGTCTAAAACACCTCTCTCATTACTTACCCACACTGACCAACTATCTAAAACACCTCCCTCATTACGTACCCACACTGACCCACTGTCTAATACACCTCTCTCATTACTTACCCACACTGACCCACTATCTAAAACACCTCTCTCATTACTTACCCACACTGACCCACTATCTAAAACTACTCTCTCATTACTTACCCACACTGACCCACTATCTAAAACACCTCTCTCATTACTTACCCACACTGACCCACTATCTAAAACTACTCTCTCATTACTTACCCACACTGACCCACTGTCTAAACACCTCTCTCATTTCTTACCCACACTGACCCACTGTCTAATACACCTCTCTCATTACTTACCCACACTGACCCACTATCTAAAACTACTCTCTCATTACGTACCCACACTGACCCACTGTCTAAACACCTCTCTCATTTCTTACCCACACTGACCCACTGTCTAAAACACCTCTCTCATTACTGACCCACACTGACCCACTGTCTAAAACACCTCTCTCATTACTTACCTACACTGACCCACTATCTAAAACACCTCTCTCATTACTTACCCACACTGACCCACTATCTAAAACACCTCTCTCATTACTTACCCACACTGACCCACTATCTAAAACACCTATCTCATTACTTACCCACACTGACCCACTATCTAAACACCTCTCTCATTACTTACCCACACTGCCCCACTGTCTAAACACCTCTCTCATTACTTACCCACACTGCCCCACTGTCTAAACACCTCTCTCATTACTTACCCACACTGACCCACTATCTAAAACACCTCTCTCATTACTTACCCACACTGACCAACTATCTAAAACACCTCCCTCATTACGTACCCACACTGACCCACTGTCTAATACACCTCTCTCATTACTTACCCACACTGACCCACTATCTAAAACACCTCTCTCATTACTTACCCACACTGACCCACTATCTAAAACTACTCTCTCATTACTTACCCACACTGACCCACTATCTAAAACACCTCTCTCATTACTTACCCACACTGACCCACTATCTAAAACTACTCTCTCATTACTTACCCACACTGACCCACTGTCTAAACACCTCTCTCATTTCTTACCCACACTGACCCACTGTCTAATACACCTCTCTCATTACTTACCCACACTGACCCACTATCTAAAACTACTCTCTCATTACGTACCCACACTGACCCACTGTCTAAACACCTCTCTCATTTCTTACCCACACTGACCCACTGTCTAAAACACCTCTCTCATTACTGACCCACACTGACCCACTGTCTAAAACACCTCTCTCATTACTTACCTACACTGACCCACTATCTAAAACACCTCTCTCATTACTTACCCACACTGACCCACTATCTAAAACACCTCTCTCATTACTTACCCACACTGACCCACTATCTAAAACACCTATCTCATTACTTACCCACACTGACCCACTATCTAAACACCTCTCTCATTACTTACCCACACTGCCCCACTGTCTAAACACCTCTCTCATTACTTACCCACACTGCCCCACTGTCTAAACACCTCTCTCATTACTTACCCACACTGACCCACTATCTAAAACACCTCTCTCATTACTTACCCACACTGACCCACTATCTAAAACACCTCCCTCATTACGTACCCACACTGACCCACTGTCTAATACACCTCTCTCATTACTTACCCACACTGACCCACTATCTAAAACACCTCTCTCATTACTTACCCACACTGACCCACTATCTAAAACTACTCTCTCATTACTTACCCACACTGACCCACTATCTAAAACAACAATCTCATTACTTACCCACACTGATCCACTATCTAAAACATCTCTCTCATTACTTACCCACACTGCCCCACTGTCTAAACACCTCTCTCATTACTTACCCACACTGATCCACTATCTAAAACATCTCTCTCATTACTTACCCACACTGACCCACTATCTAAAACACCTATCTCATTACTTACCAACACTGACCCACTATCTAAAACACCTATCTCATTACTTACCCACACTGACCCACTATCTAAACACCTCTCTCATTACTTACCCACACTGCCCCACTGTCTAAACACCTCTCTCATTACTTACCCACACTGCCCCACTGTCTAAACACCTCTCTCATTACTTACCCACACTGACCCACTGTCTAAAACACCTCTGTCATTACTGACCCACACTGACCCACTGTCTAAAACACCTCTCTCATTACTTACCCACACTGACCAACTATCTAAAACACCTCCCTCATTACGTACCCACACTGACCCACTGTCTAATACACCTCTCTCATTACTTACCCACACTGACCCACTATCTAAAACACCTCTCTCATTACTTACCCACACTGACCCACTATCTAAAACTACTCTCTCATTACTTACCCACACTGACCCACTGTCTAAAACACCTCTCTCATTACTTATCCACACTGACCCACTGTCTAAAACAACTCTGCCATTACTGACCCACACTGCCCCACTGTCTAAACACCTCTCTCATTACTTAACCACACTGACCCACTATCTAAAACACCTCTGTCATTACTTGACAGCTGTAAGCTCATTAACAGGATTATGCAGGTATGCATAATGCAGGTATGCAGCATACCTGCATTACCTGCAGTGATTACCTGCATTACCTGCAGTGATTGGGGACACTGCCCTGTGTAGGGTGCCGTCTTTCGGATGGGATGTTAAACGGGTGTCCTGACTCTCTGAGGTCATTAAAGATCCCATGGCATTTATCGTAAGAGTAGGGGTGTTAACCCCGGTGTCCTGGCTAAATTCCCAAGCTGGCCCTCAAACCATCATGGTCACCTAATAATCCCCAGTTTACAATTGGCTCATTCATCCCCCTCCTCTCCCCTGTAACTATTCCCCAGGTCGTTGCTGCAAATGAGAACGTGTTCTCAGTCAACTTACCTGGTAAAATAATGGTAAAATAAAAAATAAAATAAAAAATAGAGGGCTGAGAGAGCAGTCCAGAGTACAGCAGTCCAGACCAGAGCTGACCAAAGCAGACCAGATCAGACCAGATCAGAGCAGACCAGAGCAGACCATAGCAGACCAAAGCAGACCAGATCAGAGCAGACCATAGCAGACCATAGCAGACCAGAGCAGAGCAGACCAGAGCAGACCAGACCAAACCAGACCAGAGCAGAGCAGACCAGAGCAGACCAGACCATAGCAGACCAGAGCAGAGCAGACCAGAGCAGACCAGACCATAGCAGACCAGAGCAGAGCATAGCAGACCAGAGCAGAGCAGACCAGAGCAGACCAGAGCAGACCAGAGCAGACCAGAGCAGACCAGACCAGAGCAGAGCAGAGCAGACCAGAGCAGACCAGACCATAGCAGACCAGAGCAGAGCAGACCAGAGCAGACCAGAGCAGACCAGAGCAGACCAGACCATAGCAGACCAGAGCAGAGCAGACCAGAGCAGACCAGGCCAGAGCAGACCAGACCAGAGCAGACCAAAGCAGACCATAGCAGACCAGAGCAGACCGAGCAGAGCAGAGCAGACCATAGCAGACCAGAGGAAAGCAGACCATAGCATAGCAGAGCAGAATAGACCAAACCAGAGCAGAGCAGAGCAGAGCAGACCAGAGCAGACCAGACCATAGCAGACCAGAGCAGACCAGAGCAGACCAGACCATAGCAGACCAGAGCAGACCAGAGCAGACCAGAGCAGACCAGAGCAGACCAGAGCAGACCAAACCAGAGCAGAGCAGACCAGAGCAGAGCAGACCAGAGCAGACCAGACCATAGCAGACCAGAGCAGAGCAGACCAGAGCAGACCAGAGCAGACCAGAGCAGACCAGAGCAGACCAGAGCAGACCAGACCAAACCAGACCAGAGCAGACCAGACCAGACCAGACCATAGCAGACCAGAGCAGAGCAGACCAGAGCAGACCAGAGCATAGCAGACCAGAGCAGAGCAGACCAGAGCAGACCAGGCCAGAGCAGACCAGACCAAACCAGACCAGAGCAGAGCAGACCAGAGCAGAGCAGACCATAGCAGACCAGAGCAGAGCAGACCAGAGCAGACCAGAGCAGACCAGACCATAGCAGACCAGAGCAGAGCAGACCAGAGCAGACCAGGCCAGAGCAGACCAGACCAAACCAGAGCAGAGCAGAGCAGACCAGAGCAGACCAGACCATAGCAGACCAAACCAGACCAGAACAGAGCAGAGCAGACCATACCAGACCAGATCAGAGCAGACCAGGCCAGAGCCATGATAAGCCCATGTATAATATATCTTTACTCCCATCACTGGCTTAATACAGGACCTGGCAGATGATGTGAGCAGCCTGTTTAACCTTCTGTAGCCCCCCCCCCCACCTTCTCTCTTCTGCACCAGTGGACAGACCTCACCACCCCTTCAGCCCTTCACCCCTCTCCCCTCCCCCCAGTGGACAGACCTTACTACCCCACCACCCCTCCCCCCCAATTTACGGACCGGGGGCTGGGGCTGGGGCTGGGGCAGGGGCTGGAGATTGAGGGTGGTGGGTGCTGGGTGGTTGAGGTGGAGGGTGGGAGTTGCAGGATGAGAGCAGAGGTGGGGGCATGAGAGCAAAGAGAGAGGGGGAAGAGATCAACATGAGAGTTGAGGAGAGGCCAAATGAACCCACCAAGCAGACCCCCGTCCATTAAGGAGTCCCAATTACCTGCCAGACCTGGCTGCCTCAACAGACACCTGGTATGGGGTCTGCCTCAGTAACGCTAATGACTGACAATTATGGTGCGTAGTTAGTTCCAATGCTTATCAGGTATGTCCTCTCCGAGACCACTTTAAAGATCACTGTAATGCTTAGACAGGTCCATATCTTTTCATCTGATGAGTCGAACCTAGAAGGGAAAAGAGCTTGGGCTTCAATCACCTGAGATTAAATTGCCAGTGAACGGGTATGGCAATATACAAGAATCACTCTTTCATTGGAATAGTATTGGATTGGTACTTGATAGATTGAAGCTAATGCGTTGTAAGCCAAATTAAATTCACCCCAAGCCTGTTTTCTCTACGACTACGTTCCTTAGTAAAGAACTATACTTGCGTACTTGTTTATGCCATTTAATTGAAACAAATCACTCTCGGAGCAGGAAATCTCGAAGCAACTTTCCCGTATTTCAATATCAAGGAAATCTATTTTGCTGCCAGACATTCAGGATATCAAAGCTAGATCTTAGATAGCAGGAGCCCTTGAATTTCCTATTTCATCAAATTAACGTTTATGAAGATAAACCGATGCTTTGATAAAAACACAAGTGTGGGACAAGAACAGACACAATCTTCTACCCTAGTTGAAGAGAGAGGGGTACTAAACCGCCCCGGGGTCCCAAAGAGGACAGCAAAGTTTTTCAGAGAAAGAATGGATTTTGTGGAAACTGTCAGAGAGTCTGAGGCAGTAGAGTCAGAGTTACTGTATCTGGCAGTAGAGTCAGAGTTACTGTATCTGGCAGTAGAGTCAGAGTTACTGTATCTGGCAGTAGAGTCAGAGTTACTGTATCTGGCAGTAGAGTCAGAGTTACTGTATCTGGCAGTAGAGTCAGAGTTACTGTATCTGGCAGTAGAGTCAGAGTTACTGTATCTGGCAGTAGAGTCAGAGTTACTGTATCTGGCAGTAGAGTCAGAGTTACTGTATCTGGCAGTAGAGTCAGAGTTACTGTATCTGGCAGTAGAGTCAGAGTTACTGTATCTGGCAGTAGAGTCAGAGTTACTGTATCTGGCAGTAGAGTCAGAGTTACTGTATCTGGCAGTAGAGTCAGAGTTTCTGTATCTGGCAGTAGAGTCAGAATTACTGTATCTGGCAGTAGAGTCAGAGTTACTGTATCTGGCAGTAGAGTCAGAGTTACTGTATCTGGCAGTAGAGTCAGCGTTACTGTATCTGGCAGTAGAGTCAGCGTTACTGTATCTGGCAGTAGAGTCAGAGTTACTGTATCTGGCAGTAGAGTCAGAGTTACTGTATCTGGCAGTAGAGTCAGAGTTACTGTATCTGGCAGTAGAGTCAGAGTTACTGTATCTGGCAGTAGAGTCAGAGTTACTGTATCTGGCAGTAGAGTCAGAGTTACTGTATCTGGCAGTAGAGTCAGAGTTACTGTATCTGGCAGTAGAGTCAGAGTTACTGTATCTGGCAGTAGAGTCAGAGTTACTGTATCTGGCAGTAGAGTGGGCACACACAAAAAATAAGTCCCTGTCCTCTTTGATGGCTGGTGTGCAGATTTGCCAATAAATTACATCATACCCTTAAAACTCTTCGACATTTCATAGCAATTTCCCACATAAAGCTCTGAAATATGATACCGGACCGGGCAATTTGTGTTCTTTGGTCTGTCTGTGAAATGGTAAAAATATGTTTATCCTCCTTACAGTCATATACAATATAATGAGGAGGTCTTTGTCCCCAGCCACTCCCTATTCCCTATATAGTGCACTATTTTAGACCAGGACCCATGGGGGATAGGAAGCCATTTGGAACACAGCCTAGGACTGTCTGTTGAAGAGATGTGGAATTCCTTGTCAGGCTTTCTATAGAGTGGGAATATGTATTTGGCGAGGGATTTCTTCAACTATGACCTTTCCAGGATTGTTCAGCGTATTAATGAGCTGAATACATGTGGTGAATAAGAGGAATATATGTTGCCAACGTCAGAACCAGCGCTCCTTTCAGTCGTCGGAACAATCCGGAATCTTGTAAAAAAAAAAGAGAGAGCCTTAGAAAAGGGTAGAGAGGAAGGCAGAGGACTGAGACAACCCAACCCGGCCTGCTGTACTGGATGTGGGTTCAAATCTCACGTTCACAGGAGCAGAAGCGGACATTTTTTCATACATTACATTTTTCATTTTAGTCATTCAGAAGAAACCCCTATCCAGAGTG
>NW_026602482.1:0-16514 GCF_029448725.1 Salvelinus fontinalis | reverse complement strand
CTTGAAAAGCAGAAGATTAGAGGTAGATTTTATATAGAAAACATTGTTTTCTGTAAAATGTTGGGAAAGGGGTCAAAACGGCAGTTTTTGTGAAAGTTGTTTTGAATTTAATGAATGTGCTAACTTCTGACATTTTTTACCGAAGCCAGAAAAACAGGTGAAGGGTTACAAAAATAGCTCTAGTTACAGATTGGTAGACCCGATTTGAAATCCGACTTGTTGCTTGAAAAACTGAAGATTAGGGGTAGATTTTATATAGAAAACATTGTTTTCTGTAAAATGTTGGGAGGGGTCAAAACGGCAGTTTTTGTGAAAGTTGTTTTGAATTTAATGAATCTGCTAACTTCTGACATTTTTTACCGAAGCCAGAAAAACAGGCGAAGGGTTACAAAAATAGCTCTAGTTACAGATTGGTAGACCTGATTTGAAATCCGACTTGTTGCTTGAAAATCAGAAGATTAGAGTTAGATTTTATATAGAAAACATTGTTTTCTGTAAAATGTTGGGAAAGGGGTCAAAACGGCAGTTTTTGTGAAAGTTGTTTTGAAATTATTGAATGTGCTAACTTCTGTCATTTTTTACCGAAGCCAGAAAAACAGGCGAAGGGTTACAAAAATAGCTCTAGTTACAGATTGGTAGACCCGATTTGAAATCAGACTTGTTGCTTGAAAAGTTGAAGATTAGGGGTAGATTTTATCTGTAAAATGTTGGGAAAGGGGTCAAAACGGCAGTTTTTGTGAAAGTTGTTTTGAATTTAATGAATCTGCTAACTTCTGACATTTTTTACCTAAGCCAGAAAAACAGGCGAAGGGTTACAAAAATAGCTCTAGTTAAAGATTGTTAGACCCGATTTGAAATCCGACTTGTTGCTTGAAAAGCAGAAGATTAGGGGTAGATTTTATATAGAAAACATTGTTTTCTGTAAAATGTTGGGAAAGGGGTCAAAACAGCAGTTTTTGTGAAAGTTGTTTTGAATTAAATGAATCTGCTAACTTCTGACATTTTTTACTGAAGCCAGAAAAACAGGCGAAGGGTTACAAAAATAGCTCTAGTTACAGATTGGTAGACCTGATTAGAAATCCGACTTGTTGCTTGAAAAGATGAAGATTAGGGGTAGATTTTATATAGAAAACATTGTTTTCTGTAAAATGTTGGGAAAGGGGTCAAAACGGCAGTTTTTGTGAAAGTTGTTTTGAAATTATTGAATGTGCTAACTTCTGTCATTTTTTACCGAAGCCAGAAAAACAGGCGAAGGGTTACAAAAATAGCTCTAGTTACAGATTGGTAGACCCGATTTGAAATCAGACTTGTTGCTTGAAAAGTTGAAGATTAGGGGTAGATTTTATCTGTAAAATGTTGGGAAAGGGGTCAAAACGGCAGTTTTTGTGAAAGTTGTTTTGAATTTAATGAATCTGCTAACTTCTGACATTTTTTACCTAAGCCAGAAAAACAGGCGAAGGGTTACAAAAATAGCTCTAGTTACAGATTGGTAGACCCGATTTGAAATCCGACTTGTTGCTTGAAAAGCAGAAGATTAGAGGTAGATTTTATATAGAAAACATTGTTTTCTGTAAAATGTTGGGAAAGGGGTCAAAACGGCAGTTTTTGTGAAAGTTGTTTTGAATTTAATGAATCTGCTAACTTCTGACATTTTTTACCGAAGCCAGAAAAACAGGCGAAGGGTTACAAAAATAGCTCTAGTTACAGATTGGTAGACCCGATTTGAAATCCGACTTGTTGCTTGAAAAGCAGAAGATTAGGTGTAGATTTTATATATAAACATTGTTTTCTGTAAAATTTTGGGAAAGGGGTCAAAACGGCAGTTTTTGTGAAAGTTGTTTTGAATTTAATGAATCTGCTAACTTCTGACATTTTTAACCGAAGCCAGAAAAACAGGCGAAGGGTTACAAAAATAGCTCTAGTTACAGATTGGTAGACCTGATTTGAAATCCGACTTGTTGCTTGAAAAGCTGAAGATTAGGGGTAGATTTTATATAGAAAACATTGTTTTCTGTAAAATGTTGGGAAAGGGGTCAAAACGGCAGTTTTTGTAAAAGTTGTTTTGAATTTAATGAATCTGCTAACTTCTGACATTTTTTACCGAAGCCAGAAAAACAGGCGAAGGGTTACAAAAATAGCTCTAGTTACAGATTGGTAGACCCGATTTGAAATCCGACTTGTTGCTTGAAAAGCTGAAGATTAGGGGTAGATTTTATATAGAAAACATTGTTTTCTGTAAAATGTTGGGAAAGGGGTCAAAACGGCAGTTTTTGTGAAAGTTGTTTTGAATTTAATGAATCTGCTAACTTCTGACATTTTTTACCGAAGCCAGAAAAACAGGCGAAGGGTTACAAAAATAGCTCTAGTTACAGATTGGTAGACCCGATTTGAAATCCGACTTGTTGCTTGAAAAGCTGAAGATTAGGGGTAGATTTTATATAGAAAACATTGTTTTCTGTAAAATGTTTTGAATTTAATGAATGTGCTAACTTCTGACATTTTTTACCGAAGCCAGAAAAACAGGTGAAGGGTTACAAAAATAGCTCTAGTTACAGATTGGTAGACCCGATTTGAAATCCGACTTGTTGCTTGAAAAACTGAAGATTAGGGGTAGATTTTATATAGAAAACATTGTTTTCTGTAAAATGTTGGGAGGGGTCAAAACGGCAGTTTTTGTGAAAGTTGTTTTGAATTTAATGAATCTGCTAACTTCTGACATTTTTTACCGAAGCCAGAAAAACAGGCGAAGGGTTACAAAAATAGCTCTAGTTACAGATTGGTAGACCTGATTTGAAATCCGACTTGTTGCTTGAAAAGCTGAAGATTAGGGGTAGATTTTATATAGAAAACATTGTTTTCTGTAAAATGTTGGGAAAGGGGTCAAAACGGCAGTTTTTGTAAAAGTTGTTTTGAATTTAATGAATCTGCTAACTTCTGACATTTTTTACCGAAGCCAGAAAAACAGGCGAAGGGTTACAAAAATAGCTCTAGTTACAGATTGGTAGACCCGATTTGAAATCCGACTTGTTGCTTGAAAAGCTGAAGATTAGGGGTAGATTTTATATAGAAAACATTGTTTTCTGTAAAATGTTTTGAATTTAATGAATCTGCTAACTTCTGACATTTTTTACCGAAGCCAGAAAAACAGGCGAAGGGTTACAAAAATAGCTCTAGTTACAGATTGGTAGACCCGATTTGAAATCCGACTTGTTGCTTGAAAAGCAGAAGATTAGAGGTAGATTTTATATAGAAAACATTGTTTTCTGTAAAATGTTGGGAAAGGGGTCAAAACGGCAGTTTTTGTGAAAGTTGTTTTGAATTTAATGAATCTGCTAACTTCTGACATTTTTTACCGAAGCCAGAAAAACAGGTGAAGGGTTACAAAAATAG
Organism: Salvelinus fontinalis; assembly: GCF_029448725.1. NCBI lineage: Eukaryota > Metazoa > Chordata > Actinopteri > Salmoniformes > Salmonidae > Salvelinus > Salvelinus fontinalis. The sequence continues at coordinate 13,124 of NW_026602482.1, read as the reverse complement.
CTCTAGTTACAGATTGGTAGACCCGATTTGAAATCCGACTTGTTGCTTGAAAAACTGAAGATTAGGGGTAGATTTTATATAGAAAACATTGTTTTCTGTAAAATGTTGGGAGGGGTCAAAACGGCAGTTTTTGTGAAAGTTGTTTTGAATTTAATGAATCTGCTAACTTCTGACATTTTTTACCGAAGCCAGAAAAACAGGCGAAGGGTTACAAAAATAGCTCTAGTTACAGATTGGTAGACCTGATTTGAAATCCGACTTGTTGCTTGAAAATCAGAAGATTAGAGTTAGATTTTATATAGAAAACATTGTTTTCTGTAAAATGTTGGGAAAGGGGTCAAAACGGCAGTTTTTGTGAAAGTTGTTTTGAAATTATTGAATGTGCTAACTTCTGTCATTTTTTACCGAAGCCAGAAAAACAGGCGAAGGGTTACAAAAATAGCTCTAGTTACAGATTGGTAGACCCGATTTGAAATCAGACTTGTTGCTTGAAAAGTTGAAGATTAGGGGTAGATTTTATCTGTAAAATGTTGGGAAAGGGGTCAAAACGGCAGTTTTTGTGAAAGTTGTTTTGAATTTAATGAATCTGCTAACTTCTGACATTTTTTACCTAAGCCAGAAAAACAGGCGAAGGGTTACAAAAATAGCTCTAGTTAAAGATTGTTAGACCCGATTTGAAATCCGACTTGTTGCTTGAAAAGCAGAAGATTAGGGGTAGATTTTATATAGAAAACATTGTTTTCTGTAAAATGTTGGGAAAGGGGTCAAAACAGCAGTTTTTGTGAAAGTTGTTTTGAATTTAATGAATCTGCTAACTTCTGACATTTTTTACTGAAGCCAGAAAAACAGGCGAAGGGTTACAAAAATAGCTCTAGTTACAGATTGGTAGACCTGATTAGAAATCCGACTTGTTGCTTGAAAAGATGAAGATTAGGGGTAGATTTTATATAGAAAACATTGTTTTCTGTAAAATGTTGGGAAAGGGGTCAAAACGGCAGTTTTTGTGAAAGTTGTTTTGAATTTAATGAATGTGCTAACTTCTGACATTTTTTACCGAAGCCAGAAAAACAGGTGAAGGGTTACAAAAATAGCTCTAGTTACAGATTGGTAGACCCGATTTGAAATCCGACTTGTTGCTTGAAAAACTGAAGATTAGGGGTAGATTTTATATAGAAAACATTGTTTTCTGTAAAATGTTGGGAGGGGTCAAAACGGCAGTTTTTGTGAAAGTTGTTTTGAATTTAATGAATCTGCTAACTTCTGACATTTTTTACCGAAGCCAGAAAAACAGGCGAAGGGTTACAAAAATAGCTCTAGTTACAGATTGGTAGACCTGATTTGAAATCCGACTTGTTGCTTGAAAATCAGAAGATTAGAGGTAGATTTTATATAGAAAACATTGTTTTCTGTAAAATGTTGGGAAAGGGGTCAAAACGGCAGTTTTTGTGAAAGTTGTTTTGAAATTAATGAATGTGCTAACTTCTGTCATTTTTTACCGAAGCCAGAAAAACAGGCGAAGGGTTACAAAAATAGCTCTAGTTACAGATTGGTAGACCCGATTTGAAATCAGACTTGTTGCTTGAAAAGTTGAAGATTAGGGGTAGATTTTATCTGTAAAATGTTGGGAAAGGGGTCAAAACGGCAGTTTTTGTGAAAGTTGTTTTGAATTTAATGAATCTGCTAACTTCTGACATTTTTTACCTAAGCCAGAAAAACAGGCGAAGGGTTACAAAAATAGGTCTAGTTAAAGATTGGTAGACCCGATTTGAAATCCGACTTGTTGCTTGAAAAGCAGAAGATTAGGGGTAGATTTTATATAGAAAACATTGTTTTCTGTAAAATGTTGGGAAAGGGGTCAAAACGGCAGTTTTTGTGAAAGTTGTTTTGAATTTAATGAATCTGCTAACTTCTGACATTTTTTACCGAAGCCAGAAAAACAGGCGAAGGGTTACAAAAATAGCTCTAGTTACAGATTGGTAGACCTGATTTGAAATCCGACTCGTTGCTTGAAAAGCTGAAGATTAGGGGTAGATTTTATATAGAAAACATTGTTTTCTGTAAAATGTTGGGAAAGGGGTCAAAACGGCAGTTTTTGTGAAAGTTGTTTTGAATTTAATGAATCTGCTAACTTCTGACATTTTTTACCGAAGCCAGAAAAACAGGCGAAGGGTTACAAAAATAGCTCTAGTTACAGATTGGTAGACCCGATTTGAAATCCGACTTGTTGCTTGAAAAGCTGAAGATTAGGGGTAGATTTTATATAGAAAACATTGTTTTCTGTAAAATGTTTTGAATTTAATGAATCTGCTAACTTCTGACATTTTTTACCGAAGCCAGAAAAACAGGCGAAGGGTTACAAAAATAGCTCTAGTTACAGATTGGTAGACCCGATTTGAAATCCGACTTGTTGCTTGAAAAGCAGAAGATTAGAGGTAGATTTTATATAGAAAACATTGTTTTCTGTAAAATGTTGGGAAAGGGGTCAAAACGGCAGTTTTTGTGAAAGTTGTTTTGAATTTAATGAATCTGCTAACTTCTGACATTTTTAACCGAAGCCAGAAAAACAGGCGAAGGGTTACAAAAATAGCTCTAGTTACAGATTGGTAGACCTGATTTGAAATCCGACTTGTTGCTTGAAAAGCAGAAGATTAGGGGTAGATTTTATATAGAAAACATTGTTTTCTGTAAAATGTTGGGAAAGGGGTCAAAACGGCAGTTTTTGTGAAAGTTGTTTTGAATTTAATGAATCTGCTAACTTCTGACATTTTTTACCGAAGCCAGAAAAACAGGCGAAGGGTTACAAAAATAGCTCTAGTTACAGATTGGTAGACCCGATTTGAAATCCGACTTGTTGCTTGAAAAGCTGAAGATTAGGGGTAGATTTTATATAGAAAACATTGTTTTCTGTAAAATGTTTTGAATTTAATGAATCTGCTAACTTCTGACATTTTTTACCGAAGCCAGAAAAACAGGCGAAGGGTTACAAAAATAGCTCTAGTTACAGATTGGTAGACCCGATTTGAAATCCGACTTGTTGCTTGAAAAGCAGAAGATTAGAGGTAGATTTTATATAGAAAACATTGTTTTCTGTAAAATGTTGGGAAAGGGGTCAAAACGGCAGTTTTTGTGAAAGTTGTTTTGAATTTAATGAATGTGCTAACTTCTGACATTTTTTACCGAAGCCAGAAAAACAGGTGAAGGGTTACAAAAATAGCTCTAGTTACAGATTGGTAGACCCGATTTGAAATCCGACTTGTTGCTTGAAAAGCTGAAGATTAGGGGTAGATTTTATATAGAAAACATTGTTTTCTGTAAAATGTTGGGAAAGGGGTCAAAACGGCAGTTTTTGTGAAAGTTGTTTTGAATTTAATGAATCTGCTAACTTCTGACATTTTTTACCGAAGCCAGAAAAACAGGCGAAGGGTTACAAAAATAGCTCTAGTTACAGATTGGTAGACCCGATTTGAAATCAGACTTGTTGCTTGAAAAGTTGAAGATTAGGGGTAGATTTTATCTGTAAAATGTTGGGAAAGGGGTCAAAACGGCAGTTTTTGTGAAAGTTGTTTTGAATTTAATGAATCTGCTAACTTCTGACATTTTTTACCTAAGCCAGAAAAACCGGCGAAGGGTTACAAAAATAGCTCTAGTTACAGATTGGTAGACCCGATTTGAAATCCGACTTGTTGCTTGAAAAGCTGAAGATTAGGGGTAGATTTTATATAGAAAACATTGTTTTCTGTAAAATGTTTTGAATTTAATGAATCTGCTAACTTCTGACATTTTTTACCGAAGCCAGAAAAACAGGCGAAGGGTTACAAAAATAGCTCTAGTTACAGATTGGTAGACCCGATTTGAAATCCGACTTGTTGCTTGAAAAGCAGAAGATTAGGGGTAGATTTTATATAGAAAACATTGTTTTCTGTAAAATGTTGGGAAAGGGGTCAAAACAGCAGTTTTTGTGAAAGTTGTTTTGAATTTAATGAATCTGCTAACTTCTGACATTTTTTACTGAAGCCAGAAAAACAGGCGAAGGGTTACAAAAATAGCTCTAGTTACAGATTGGTAGACCTGATTAGAAATCCGACTTGTTGCTTGAAAAGATGAAGATTAGGGGTAGATTTTATATAGAAAACATTGTTTTCTGTAAAATGTTGGGAAAGGGGTCAAAACGGCAGTTTTTGTGAAAGTTGTTTTGAATTTAATGAATGTGCTAACTTCTGACATTTTTTACCGAAGCCAGAAAAACAGGTGAAGGGTTACAAAAATAGCTCTAGTTACAGATTGGTAGACCCGATTTGAAATCCGACTTGTTGCTTGAAAAACTGAAGATTAGGGGTAGATTTTATATAGAAAACATTGTTTTCTGTAAAATGTTGGGAGGGGTCAAAACGGCAGTTTTTGTGAAAGTTGTTTTGAATTTAATGAATCTGCTAACTTCTGACATTTTTTACCGAAGCCAGAAAAACAGGCGAAGGGTTACAAAAATAGCTCTAGTTACAGATTGGTAGACCTGATTTGAAATCCGACTTGTTGCTTGAAAAGCAGAAGATTAGAGGTAGATTTTATATAGAAAACATTGTTTTCTGTAAAATGTTGGGAAAGGGGTCAAAACGGCAGTTTTTGTGAAAGTTGTTTTGAAATTAATGAATGTGCTAACTTCTGTCATTTTTTACCGAAGCCAGAAAAACAGGCGAAGGGTTACAAAAATAGCTCTAGTTACAGATTGGTAGACCCGATTTGAAATCAGACTTGTTGCTTGAAAAGTTGAAGATTAGGGGTAGATTTTATCTGTAAAATGTTGGGAAAGGGGTCAAAACGGCAGTTTTTGTGAAAGTTGTTTTGAATTTAATGAATCTGCTAACTTCTGACATTTTTTACCTAAGCCAGAAAAACAGGCGAAGGGTTACAAAAATAGCTCTAGTTAAAGATTGGTAGACCCGATTTGAAATCCGACTTGTTGCTTGAAAAGCAGAAGATTAGGGGTAGATTTTATATAGAAAACATTGTTTTCTGTAAAATGTTGGGAAAGGGGTCAAAACGGCAGTTTTTGTGAAAGTTGTTTTGAATTTAATGAATCTGCTAACTTCTGACATTTTTTACCGAAGCCAGAAAAACAGGCGAAGGGTTACAAAAATAGCTCTAGTTACAGATTGGTAGACCTGATTTGAAATCCGACTCGTTGCTTGAAAAGCTGAAGATTAGGGGTAGATTTTATATAGAAAACATTGTTTTCTGTAAAATGTTGGGAAAGGGGTCAAAACGGCAGTTTTTGTGAAAGTTGTTTTGAATTTAATGAATCTGCTAACTTCTGACATTTTTTACCGAAGCCAGAAAAACAGGCGAAGGGTTACAAAAATAGCTCTAGTTACAGATTGGTAGACCCGATTTGAAATCCGACTTGTTGCTTGAAAAGCTGAAGATTAGGGGTAGATTTTATATAGAAAACATTGTTTTCTGTAAAATGTTTTGAATTTAATGAATCTGCTAACTTCTGACATTTTTTACCGAAGCCAGAAAAACAGGCGAAGGGTTACAAAAATAGCTCTAGTTACAGATTGGTAGACCCGATTTGAAATCCGACTTGTTGCTTGAAAAGCAGAAGATTAGAGGTAGATTTTATATAGAAAACATTGTTTTCTGTAAAATGTTGGGAAAGGGGTCAAAACGGCAGTTTTTGTGAAAGTTGTTTTGAATTTAATGAATCTGCTAACTTCTGACATTTTTTACCGAAGCCAGAAAAACAGGCGAAGGGTTACAAAAATAGCTCTAGTTACAGATTGGTAGACCTGATTTGAAATCCGACTTGTTGCTTGAAAAGCAGAAGATTAGGGGTAGATTTTATATAGAAAACATTGTTTTCTGTAAAATGTTGGGAAAGGGGTCAAAACGGCAGTTTTTGTGAAAGTTGTTTTGAATTTAATGAATCTGCTAACTTCTGACATTTTTTACCGAAGCCAGAAAAACAGGTGAAGGGTTACAAAAATAGCTCTAGTTACAGATTGGTAGACCCGATTTGAAATCCGACTTGTTGCTTGAAAAACTGAAGATTAGGGGTAGATTTTATATAGAAAACATTGTTTTCTGTAAAATGTTGGGAAAGGGGTCAAAACGGCAGTTTTTGTGAAAGTTGTTTTGAATTTAATGAATCTGCTAACTTCTGACATTTTTTACCGAAGCCAGAAAAACAGGCGAAGGGTTACAAAAATAGCTCTAGTTACAGATTGGTAGACCTGATTTGAAATCCGACTTGTTGCTTGAAAAGCAGAAGATTAGGGGTAGATTTTATATAGAAAACATTGTTTTCTGTAAAATGTTGGGAAAGGGGTCAAAACGGCAGTTTTTGTGAAAGTTGTTTTGAATTTAATGAATGTGCTAACTTCTGACATTTTTTACCGAAGCCAGAAAAACAGGCGAAGGGTTACAAAAATAGCTCTAGTTACAGATTGGTAGACCCGATTTGAAATCCGACTTGTTGCTTGAAAAGCTGAAGATTAGGGGTAGATTTTATATAGAAAACATTGTTTTCTGTAAAATGTTGGGAAAGGGGTCAAAACGGCAGTTTTTGTGAAAGTTGTTTTGAATTTAATGAATCTGCTAACTTCTGACATTTTTTACCTAAGCCAGAAAAACAGGCGAAGGGTTACAAAAATAGCTCTAGTTACAGATTGGTAGACCCGATTTGAAATCCGACTTGTTGCTTGAAAAGCAGAAGATTAGGGGTAGATTTTATATAGAAAACATTGTTTTCTGTAAAATGTTGGGAAAGGGGTCAAAACGGCAGTTTTTGTGAAAGTTGTTTTGAATTTAATGAATCTGCTAACTTCTGACATTTTTTACCGAAGCCAGAAAAACAGGCGAAGGGTTACAAAAATAGCTCTAGTTACAGATTGGTAGACCTGATTTGAAATCCGACTTGTTGCTTGAAAAGATGAAGATTAGGGGTAGATTTTATATAGAAAACATTGTTTTCTGTAAAATGTTGGGAAAGGGGTCAAAACGGCAGTTTTTGTGAAAGTTGTTTTGAATTTAATGAATGTGCTAACTTCTGACATTTTTTACCGAAGCCAGAAAAACAGGCGAAGGGTTACAAAAATAGCTCTAGTTACAGATTGGTAGACCCGATTTGAAATCCGACTTGTTGCTTGAAAAGCTGAAGATTAGGGGTAGATTTTATATAGAAAACATTGTTTTCTGTAAAATGTTGGGAAAGGGGTCAAAACGGCAGTTTTTGTGAAAGTTGTTTTGAATTTAATGAATCTGCTAACTTCTGACATTTTTTACCGAAGCCAGAAAAACAGGCGAAGGGTTACAAAAATAGCTCTAGTTACAGATTGGTAGACCCGATTTGAAATCCGACTTGTTGCTTGAAAAGCAGAAGATTAGAGGTAGATTTTATATAGAAAACATTGTTTTCTGTAAAATGTTGGGAAAGGGGTCAAAACGGCAGTTTTTGTGAAAGTTGTTTTGAAATTAATGAATGTGCTAACTTCTGTCATTTTTTACCGAAGCCAGAAAAACAGGCGAAGGGTTACAAAAATAGCTCTAGTTACAGATTGGTAGACCCGATTTGAAATCAGACTTGTTGCTTGAAAAGTTGAAGATTAGGGGTAGATTTTATCTGTAAAATGTTGGGAAAGGGGTCAAAACGGCAGTTTTTGTGAAAGTTGTTTTGAATTTAATGAATCTGCTAACTTCTGACATTTTTTACCTAAGCCAGAAAAACAGGCGAAGGGTTACAAAAATAGCTCTAGTTACAGATTGGTAGACCCGATTTGAAATCCGACTTGTTGCTTGAAAAGCAGAAGATTAGGGGTAGATTTTATATAGAAAACATTGTTTTCTGTAAAATGTTGGGAAAGGGGTCAAAACGGCAGTTTTTGTGAAAGTTGTTTTGAATTTAATGAATCTGCTAACTTCTGACATTTTTTACCGAAGCCAGAAAAACAGGCGAAGGGTTACAAAAATAGCTCTAGTTACAGATTGGTAGACCTGATTTGAAATCCGACTTGTTGCTTGAAAAGCTGAAGATTAGGGGTAGATTTTATATAGAAAACATTGTTTTCTGTAAAATGTTGGGAAAGGGGTCAAAACGGCAGTTTTTGTGAAAGTTGTTTTGAATTTAATGAATCTGCTAACTTCTGACATTTTTTACCGAAGCCAGAAAAACAGGCGAAGGGTTACAAAAATAGCTCTAGTTACAGATTGGTAGACCCGATTTGAAATCCGACTTGTTGCTTGAAAAGCTGAAGATTAGGGGTAGATTTTATATAGAAAACATTGTTTTCTGTAAAATGTTTTGAATTTAATGAATCTGCTAACTTCTGACATTTTTTACCGAAGCCAGAAAAACAGGCGAAGGGTTACAAAAATAGCTCTAGTTACAGATTGGTAGACCCGATTTGAAATCCGACTTGTTGCTTGAAAAGCAGAAGATTAGGGGTAGATTTTATATAGAAAACATTGTTTTCTGTAAAATGTTGGGAAAGGGGTCAAAACGGCAGTTTTTGTGAAAGTTGTTTTGAATTTAATGAATCTGCTAACTTCTGACATTTTTAACCGAAGCCAGAAAAACAGGCGAAGGGTTACAAAAATAGCTCTAGTTACAGATTGGTAGACCTGATTTGAAATCCGACTTGTTGCTTGAAAAGCTGAAGATTAGGGGTAGATTTTATATAGAAAACATTGTTTTCTGTAAAATGTTGGGAAAGGGGTCAAAACGGCAGTTTTTGTGAAAGTTGTTTTGAATTTAATGAATCTGCTAACTTCTGACATTTTTTACCGAAGCCAGAAAAACAGGCGAAGGGTTACAAAAATAGCTCTAGTTACAGATTGGTAGACCCGATTTGAAATCCGACTTGTTGCTTGAAAAGCTGAAGATTAGGGGTAGATTTTATATAGAAAACATTGTTTTCTGTAAAATGTTTTGAATTTAATGAATCTGCTAACTTCTGACATTTTTTACCGAAGCCAGAAAAACAGGCGAAGGGTTACAAAAATAGCTCTAGTTACAGATTGGTAGACCCGATTTGAAATCCGACTTGTTGCTTGAAAAGCAGAAGATTAGAGGTAGATTTTATATAGAAAACATTGTTTTCTGTAAAATGTTGGGAAAGGGGTCAAAACGGCAGTTTTTGTGAAAGTTGTTTTGAATTTAATGAATGTGCTAACTTCTGACATTTTTTACCGAAGCCAGAAAAACAGGTGAAGGGTTACAAAAATAGCTCTAGTTACAGATTGGTAGACCCGATTTGAAATCCGACTTGTTGCTTGAAAAACTGAAGATTAGGGGTAGATTTTATATAGAAAACATTGTTTTCTGTAAAATGTTGGGAAGGGGTCAAAACGGCAGTTTTTGTGAAAGTTGTTTTGAATTTAATGAATCTGCTAACTTCTGACATTTTTTACCGAAGCCAGAAAAACAGGCGAAGGGTTACAAAAATAGCTCTAGTTACAGATTGGTAGACCCGATTTGAAATCAGACTTGTTGCTTGAAAAGTTGAAGATTAGGGGTAGATTTTATCTGTAAAATGTTGGGAAAGGGGTCAAAACGGCAGTTTTTGTGAAAGTTGTTTTGAATTTAATGAATCTGCTAACTTCTGACATTTTTTACCGAAGCCAGAAAAACAGGCGAAGGGTTACAAAAATAGCTCTAGTTACAGATTGGTAGACCCGATTTGAAATCCGACTTGTTGCTTGAAAAGCTGAAGATTAGGGGTAGATTTTATATAGAAAACATTGTTTTCTGTAAAATGTTTTGAATTTAATGAATCTGCTAACTTCTGACATTTTTTACCGAAGCCAGAAAAACAGGCGAAGGATTACAAAAATAGCTCTAGTTACAGATTGGTAGACCCGATTTGAAATCCGACTTGTTGCTTGAAAAGCTGAAGATTAGGGGTAGATTTTATATAGAAAACATTGTTTTCTGTAAAATGTTGGGAAAGGGGTCAAAACGGCAGTTTTTGTAAAAGTTGTTTTGAATTTAATGAATCTGCTAACTTCTGACATTTTTTACCGAAGCCAGAAAAACAGGCGAAGGGTTACAAAAATAGCTCTAGTTACAGATTGGTAGACCCGATTTGAAATCCGACTTGTTGCTTGAAAAGCTGAAGATTAGGGGTAGATTTTATATAGAAAACATTGTTTTCTGTAAAATGTTTTGAATTTAATGAATCTGCTAACTTCTGACATTTTTTACCGAAGCCAGAAAAACAGGCGAAGGGTTACAAAAATAGCTCTAGTTACAGATTGGTAGACCCGATTTGAAATCCGACTTGTTGCTTGAAAAGCAGAAGATTAGAGGTAGATTTTATATAGAAAACATTGTTTTCTGTAAAATGTTGGGAAAGGGGTCAAAACGGCAGTTTTTGTGAAAGTTGTTTTGAATTTAATGAATCTGCTAACTTCTGACATTTTTTACCTAAGCCAGAAAAACCGGCGAAGGGTTACAAAAATAGCTCTAGTTACAGATTGGTAGACCCGATTTGAAATCCGACTTGTTGCTTGAAAAGCTGAAGATTAGGGGTAGATTTTATATAGAAAACATTGTTTTCTGTAAAATGCTTTGAATTTAATGAATCTGCTAACTTCTGACATTTTTTACCGAAGCCAGAAAAACAGGCGAAGGATTACAAAAATAGCTCTAGTTACAGATTGGTAGACCCGATTTGAAATCCGACTTGTTGCTTGAAAAGCTGAAGATTAGGGGTAGATTTTATATAGAAAACATTGTTTTCTGTAAAATGTTGGGAAAGGGGTCAAAACGGCAGTTTTTGTAAAAGTTGTTTTGAATTTAATGAATCTGCTAACTTCTGACATTTTTTACCGAAGCCAGAAAAACAGGCGAAGGGTTACAAAAATAGCTCTAGTTACAGATTGGTAGACCTGATTTGAAATCCGACTTGTTGCTTGAAAAGCAGAAGATTAGGGGTAGATTTTATATAGAAAACATTGTTTTCTGTAAAATGTTGGGAAAGGGGTCAAAACGGCAGTTTTTGTGAAAGTTGTTTTGAATTTAATGAATCTGCTAACTTCTGACATTTTTTACCGAAGCCAGAAAAACAGGCGAAGGGTTACAAAAATAGCTCTAGTTACAGATTGGTAGACCCGATTTGAAATCCGACTTGTTGCTTGAAAAGCTGAAGATTAGGGGTAGATTTTATATAGAAAACATTGTTTTCTGTAAAATGTTTTGAATTTAATGAATCTGCTAACTTCTGACATTTTTTACCGAAGCCAGAAAAACAGGCGAAGGGTTACAAAAATAGCTCTAGTTACAGATTGGTAGACCCGATTTGAAATCCGACTTGTTGCTTGAAAAGCAGAAGATTAGAGGTAGATTTTATATAGAAAACATTGTTTTCTGTAAAATGTTGGGAAAGGGGTCAAAACGGCAGTTTTTGTGAAAGTTGTTTTGAATTTAATGAATGTGCTAACTTCTGACATTTTTTACCGAAGCCAGAAAAACAGGTGAAGGGTTACAAAAATAGCTCTAGTTACAGATTGGTAGACCCGATTTGAAATCCGACTTGTTGCTTGAAAAGCTGAAGATTAGGGGTAGATTTTATATAGAAAACATTGTTTTCTGTAAAATGTTGGGAAAGGGGTCAAAACGGCAGTTTTTGTGAAAGTTGTTTTGAATTTAATGAATCTGCTAACTTCTGACGTTTTTTACCGAAGCCAGAAAAACAGGCGAAGGGTTACAAAAATAGCTCTAGTTACAGATTGGTAGACCCGATTTGAAATCCGACTTGTTGCTTGAAAAGCAGAAGATTAGGGGTAGATTTTATATAGAAAACATTGTTTTCTGTAAAATGTTGGGAAAGGGGTCAAAACGGCAGTTTTTGTGAAAGTTGTTTTGAATTTAATGAATCTGCTAACTTCTGACATTTTTTACCGAAGCCAGAAAAACAGGCGAAGGGTTACAAAAATAGCTCTAGTTACAGATTGGTAGACCCGATTTGAAATCAGACTTGTTGCTTGAAAAGTTGAAGATTAGGGGTAGATTTTATCTGTAAAATGTTGGGAAAGGGGTCAAAACGGCAGTTTTTGTGAAAGTTGTTTTGAATTTAATGAATCTGCTAACTTCTGACATTTTTTACCTAAGCCAGAAAAACCGGCGAAGGGTTACAAAAATAGCTCTAGTTACAGATTGGTAGACCCGATTTGAAATCCGACTTGTTGCTTGAAAAGCTGAAGATTAGGGGTAGATTTTATATAGAAAACATTGTTTTCTGTAAAATGCTTTGAATTTAATGAATCTGCTAACTTCTGACATTTTTTACCGAAGCCAGAAAAACAGGCGAAGGATTACAAAAATAGCTCTAGTTACAGATTGGTAGACCCGATTTGAAATCCGACTTGTTGCTTGAAAAGCTGAAGATTAGGGGTAGATTTTATATAGAAAACATTGTTTTCTGTAAAATGTTGGGAAAGGGGTCAAAACGGCAGTTTTTGTGAAAGTTGTTTTGAATTTAATGAATCTGCTAACTTCTGACATTTTTTACCGAAGCCAGAAAAACAGGCGAAGGGTTACAAAAATAGCTCTAGTTACAGATTGGTAGACCTGATTTGAAATCCGACTTGTTGCTTGAAAAGCTGAAGATTAGGGGTAGATTTTATATAGAAAACATTGTTTTCTGTAAAATGTTGGGAAAGGGGTCAAAACGGCAGTTTTTGTGAAAGTTGTTTTGAATTTAATGAATCTGCTAACTTCTGACATTTTTTACCGAAGCCAGAAAAACAGGCGAAGGGTTACAAAAATAGCTCTAGTTACAGATTGGTAGACCCGATTTGAAATCCGACTTGTTGCTTGAAAAGCTGAAGATTAGGGGTAGATTTTATATAGAAAACATTGTTTTCTGTAAAATGTTTTGAATTTAATGAATCTGCTAACTTCTGACATTTTTTACCGAAGCCAGAAAAACAGGCGAAGGGTTACAAAAATAGCTCTAGTTACAGATTGGTAGACCCGATTTGAAATCAGACTTGTTGCTTGAAAAGTTGAAGATTAGGGGTAGATTTTATCTGTAAAATGTTGGGAAAGGGGTCAAAACGGCAGTTTTTGTGAAAGTTGTTTTGAATTTAATGAATCTGCTAACTTCTGACATTTTTTACCGAAGCCA
>NW_026602481.1:0-16538 GCF_029448725.1 Salvelinus fontinalis | reverse complement strand
AACAACACTATACTACTGATACTACTATATAGGTAGGGAACATTGAACAGAACAACACTATACTACTGATACTACTATATAGGTAGGGAACATTGAACAGAACAACACTATACTACTGATACTACTATATAGGTAGGGAACATTGAACTTAACAACACTATACTACTGATACTACTATATAGGTAGGGAACATTGAACTTAACAACACTATACTACTGATACTACTATATAGGTAGGGAACATTGAACTTAACAACACTATACTACTGATACTACTATATAGGTAGGGAACATTGAACAGAACAACACTATACTACTGATACTACTATATAGGTAGGGAACATTGAACTTAACAACACTATACTACTGATACTACTATATAGGTAGGGAACATTGAACTTAACAACACTATACTACTGATACTACTATATAGGTAGGGAACATTGAACTTAACAACACTATACTACTGATACTACTATATAGGTAGGGAACATTGAACTTAACAACACTATACTACTGATACTACTATATAGGTAGGGAACATTGAACTTAACAACACTATACTACTGATACTACTATATAGGTAGGGAACATTGAACTTAACAACACTATACTACTGATACTACTATATAGGTAGGGAACATTGAACTTAACAACACTATACTACTGATACTACTATATAGGTAGGGAACATTGAACTTAACAACACTATACTACTGATACTACTATATAGGTAGGGAACATTGAACTTAACAACACTATACTACTGATACTACTATATAGGTAGGGAACATTGAACTTAACAACACTATACTACTGATACTACTATATAGGTAGGGAACATTGAACTTAACAACACTATACTACTGATACTACTATATAGGTAGGGAACATTGAACAGAACAACACTATACTACTGATACTACTATATAGGTAGGGAACATTGAACTTAACAACACTATACTACTGATACTACTATATAGGTAGGGAACATTGAACTTAACAACACTATACTACTGATACTACTATATAGGTAGGGAACATTGAACTTAACAACACTATACTACTGATACTACTATATAGGTAGGGAACATTGAACTTAACAACACTATACTACTGATACTACTATATAGGTAGGGAACATTGAACTTAACAACACTATACTACTGATACTACTATATAGGTAGGGAACATTGAACTTAACAACACTATACTACTGATACTACTATATAGGTAGGGAACATTGAACTTAACAACACTATACTACTGATACTACTATATAGGTAGGGAACATTGAACTTAACAACACTATACTACTGATACTACTATATAGGTAGGGAACATTGAACTTAACAACACTATACTACTGATACTACTATATAGGTAGGGAACATTGAACTTAACAACACTATACTACTGATACTACTATATAGGTAGGGAACATTGAACTTAACAACACTATACTACTGATACTACTATATAGGTAGGGAACATTGAACTTAACAACACTATACTACTGATACTACTATATAGGTAGGGAACATTGAACTTAACAACACTATACTACTGATACTACTATATAGGTAGGGAACATTGAACTTAACAACACTATACTACTGATACTACTATATAGGTAGGGAACATTGAACTTAACAACACTATACTACTGATACTACTATATAGGTAGGGAACATTGAACTTAACAACACTATACTACTGATACTACTATATAGGTAGGGAACATTGAACTTAACAACACTATACTACTGATACTACTATATAGGTAGGGAACATTGAACTTAACAACACTATACTACTGATACTACTATATAGGTAGGGAACATTGAACAGAACAACACTATACTACTGATACTACTATATAGGTAGGGAACATTGAACTTAACAACACTATACTACTGATACTACTATATAGGTAGGGAACATTGAACTTAACAACACTATACTACTGATACTACTATATAGGTAGGGAACATTGAACTTAACAACACTATACTACTGATACTACTATATAGGTAGGGAACATTGAACTTAACAACACTATACTACTGATACTACTATATAGGTAGGGAACATTGAACTTAACAACACTATACTACTGATACTACTATATAGGTAGGGAACATTGAACTTAACAACACTATACTACTGATACTACTATATAGGTAGGGAACATTGAACTTAACAACACTATACTACTGATACTACTATATAGGTAGGGAACATTGAACTTAACAACACTATACTACTGATACTACTATATAGGTAGGGAACATTGAACTTAACAACACTATACTACTGATACTACTATATAGGTAGGGAACATTGAACTTAACAACACTATACTACTGATACTACTATATAGGTAGGGAACATTGAACTTAACAACACTATACTACTGATACTACTATATAGGTAGGGAACATTGAACTTAACAACACTATACTACTGATACTACTATATAGGTAGGGAACATTGAACTTAACAACACTATACTACTGATACTACTATATAGGTAGGGAACATTGAACTTAACAACACTATACTACTGATACTACTATATAGGTAGGGAACATTGAACTTAACAACACTATACTACTGATACTACTATATAGGTAGGGAACATTGAACTTAACAACACTATACTACTGATACTACTATATAGGTAGGGAACATTGAACTTAACAACACTATACTACTGATACTACTATATAGGTAGGGAACATTGAACTTAACAACACTATACTACTGATACTACTATATAGGTAGGGAACATTGAACTTAACAACACTATACTACTGATACTACTATATAGGTAGGGAACATTGAACTTAACAACACTATACTACTGATACTACTATATAGGTAGGGAACATTGAACTTAACAACACTATACTACTGATACTACTATATAGGTAGGGAACATTGAACTTAACAACACTATACTACTGATACTACTATATAGGTAGGGAACATTGAACTTAACAACACTATACTACTGATACTACTATATAGGTAGGGAACATTGAACTTAACAACACTATACTACTGATACTACTATATAGGTAGGGAACATTGAACTTAACAACACTATACTACTGATACTACTATATAGGTAGGGAACATTGAACTTAACAACACTATACTACTGATACTACTATATAGGTAGGGAACATTGAACTTAACAACACTATACTACTGATACTACTATATAGGTAGGGAACATTGAACTTAACAACACTATACTACTGATACTACTATATAGGTAGGGAACATTGAACTTAACAACACTATACTACTGATACTACTATATAGGTAGGGAACATTGAACTTAACAACACTATACTACTGATACTACTATATAGGTAGGGAACATTGAACTTAACAACACTATACTACTGATACTACTATATAGGTAGGGAACATTGAACAGAACAACACTATACTACTGATACTACTATATAGGTAGGGAACATTGAACTTAACAACACTATACTACTGATACTACTATATAGGTAGGGAACATTGAACTTAACAACACTATACTACTGATACTACTATATAGGTAGGGAACATTGAACTTAACAACACTATACTACTGATACTACTATATAGGTAGGGAACATTGAACTTAACAACACTATACTACTGATACTACTATATAGGTAGGGAACATTGAACTTAACAACACTATACTACTGATACTACTATATAGGTAGGGAACATTGAACTTAACAACACTATACTACTGATACTACTATATAGGTAGGGAACATTGAACTTAACAACACTATACTACTGATACTACTATATAGGTAGGGAACATTGAACTTAACAACACTATACTACTGATACTACTATATAGGTAGGGAACATTGAACTTAACAACACTATACTACTGATACTACTATATAGGTAGGGAACATTGAACTTAACAACACTATACTACTGATACTACTATATAGGTAGGGAACATTGAACTTAACAACACTATACTACTGATACTACTATATAGGTAGGGAACATTGAACTTAACAACACTATACTACTGATACTACTATATAGGTAGGGAACATTGAACTTAACAACACTATACTACTGATACTACTATATAGGTAGGGAACATTGAACTTAACAACACTATACTACTGATACTACTATATAGGTAGGGAACATTGAACTTAACAACACTATACTACTGATACTACTATATAGGTAGGGAACATTGAACTTAACAACACTATACTACTGATACTACTATATAGGTAGGGAACATTGAACTTAACAACACTATACTACTGATACTACTATATAGGTAGGGAACATTGAACTTAACAACACTATACTACTGATACTACTATATAGGTAGGGAACATTGAACTTAACAACACTATACTACTGATACTACTATATAGGTAGGGAACATTGAACTTAACAACACTATACTACTGATACTACTATATAGGTAGGGAACATTGAACTTAACAACACTATACTACTGATACTACTATATAGGTAGGGAACATTGAACTTAACAACACTATACTACTGATACTACTATATAGGTAGGGAACATTGAACTTAACAACACTATACTACTGATACTACTATATAGGTAGGGAACATTGAACTTAACAACACTATACTACTGATACTACTATATAGGTAGGGAACATTGAACTTAACAACACTATACTACTGATACTACTATATAGGTAGGGAACATTGAACTTAACAACACTATACTACTGATACTACTATATAGGTAGGGAACATTGAACTTAACAACACTATACTACTGATACTACTATATAGGTAGGGAACATTGAACAGAACAACACTATACTACTGATACTACTATATAGGTAGGGAACATTGAACTTAACAACACTATACTACTGATACTACTATATAGGTAGGGAACATTGAACTTAACAACACTATACTACTGATACTACTATATAGGTAGGGAACATTGAACTTAACAACACTATACTACTGATACTACTATATAGGTAGGGAACATTGAACTTAACAACACTATACTACTGATACTACTAT
This sequence comes from Salvelinus fontinalis, assembly GCF_029448725.1. NCBI lineage: Eukaryota > Metazoa > Chordata > Actinopteri > Salmoniformes > Salmonidae > Salvelinus > Salvelinus fontinalis. The sequence goes on along the minus strand of NW_026602481.1, from coordinate 11,460 downwards.
ATAGGTAGGGAACATTGAACAGAACAACACTATACTACTGATACTACTATATAGGTAGGGAACATTGAACTTAACAACACTATACTACTGATACTACTATATAGGTAGGGAACATTGAACAGAACAACACTATACTACTGATACTACTATATAGGTAGGGAACATTGAACTGAACAACACTATACTACTGATACTACTATATAGGTAGGGAACATTGAACTTAACAACACTATACTACTGATACTACTATATAGGTAGGGAACATTGAACTTAACAACACTATACTACTGATACTACTATATAGGTAGGGAACATTGAACAGAACAACACTATACTACTGATACTACTATATAGGTAGGGAACATTGAACTTAACAACACTATACTACTGATACTACTATATAGGTAGGGAACATTGAACAGAACAACACTATACTACTGATACTACTATATAGGTAGGGAACATTGAACTTAACAACACTATACTACTGATACTACTATATAGGTAGGGAACATTGAACTTAACAACACTATACTACTGATACTACTATATAGGTAGGGAACATTGAACAGAACAACACTATACTACTGATACTACTATATAGGTAGGGAACATTGAACTTAACAACACTATACTACTGATACTACTATATAGGTAGGGAACATTGAACTTAACAACACTATACTACTGATACTACTATATAGGTAGGGAACATTGAACTTAACAACACTATACTACTGATACTACTATATAGGTAGGGAACATTGAACTTAACAACACTATACTACTGATACTACTATATAGGTAGGGAACATTGAACTTAACAACACTATACTACTGATACTACTATATAGGTAGGGAACATTGAACAGAACAACACTATACTACTGATACTACTATATAGGTAGGGAACATTGAACTTAACAACACTATACTACTGATACTACTATATAGGTAGGGAACATTGAACAGAACAACACTATACTACTGATACTACTATATAGGTAGGGAACATTGAACAGAACAACACTATACTACTGATACTACTATATAGGTAGGGAACATTGAACAGAACAACACTATACTACTGATACTACTATATAGGTAGGGAACATTGAACAGAACAACACTATACTACTGATACTACTATATAGGTAGGGAACATTGAACTTAACAACACTATACTACTGATACTACTATATAGGTAGGGAACATTGAACAGAACAACACTATACTACTGATACTACTATATAGGTAGGGAACATTGAACTTAACAACACTATACTACTGATACTACTATATAGGTAGGGAACATTGAACTTAACAACACTATACTACTGATACTACTATATAGGTAGGGAACATTGAACTTAACAACACTATACTACTGATACTACTATATAGGTAGGGAACATTGAACTTAACAACACTATACTACTGATACTACTATATAGGTAGGGAACATTGAACATAACAACACTATACTACTGATACTACTATATAGGTAGGGAACATTGAACTTAACAACACTATACTACTGATACTACTATATAGGTAGGGAACATTGAACAGAACAACACTATACTACTGATACTACTATATAGGTAGGGAACATTGAACTTAACAACACTATACTACTGATACTACTATATAGGTAGGGAACATTGAACTTAACAACACTATACTACTGATACTACTATATAGGTAGGGAACATTGAACTTAACAACACTATACTACTGATACTACTATATAGGTAGGGAACATTGAACTTAACAACACTATACTACTGATACTACTATATAGGTAGGGAACATTGAACTTAACAACACTATACTACTGATACTACTATATAGGTAGGGAACATTGAACTTAACAACACTATACTACTGATACTACTATATAGGTAGGGAACATTGAACTTAACAACACTATACTACTGATACTACTATATAGGTAGGGAACATTGAACAGAACAACACTATACTACTGATACTACTATATAGGTAGGGAACATTGAACTTAACAACACTATACTACTGATACTACTATATAGGTAGGGAACATTGAACTTAACAACACTATACTACTGATACTACTATATAGGTAGGGAACTTTGAACAGAACAACACTATACTACTGATACTACTATATAGGTAGGGAACATTGAACAGAACAACACTATACTACTGATACTACTATATAGGTAGGGAACATTGAACAGAACAACACTATACTACTGATACTACTATATAGGTAGGGAACATTGAACTTAACAACACTATACTACTGATACTACTATATAGGTAGGGAACATTGAACAGAACAACACTATACTACTGATACTACTATATAGGTAGGGAACATTGAACTTAACAACACTATACTACTGATACTACTATATAGGTAGGGAACATTGAACAGAACAACACTATACTACTGATACTACTATATAGGTAGGGAACATTGAACTTAACAACACTATACTACTGATACTACTATATAGGTAGGGAACATTGAACAGAACAACACTATACTACTGATACTACTATATAGGTAGGGAACATTGAACTTAACAACACTATACTACTGATACTACTATATAGGTAGGGAACATTGAACTTAACAACACTATACTACTGATACTACTATATAGGTAGGGAACATTGAACAGAACAACACTATACTACTGATACTACTATATAGGTAGGGAACATTGAACTTAACAACACTATACTACTGATACTACTATATAGGTAGGGAACATTGAACAGAACAACACTATACTACTGATACTACTATATAGGTAGGGAACATTGAACAGAACAACACTATACTACTGATACTACTATATAGGTAGGGAACATTGAACAGAACAACGCTATGTCAATAACTACAATTTGTCAGAAATGTCAGATAGACCCTTAAAGCCTCAAGGTCTCAATTTATCAATGTCATCTTATTGTCTACACTCCAAACAGCACCCTATATTGTGCACTTATTTTGACCATAGCCAATAGAGCTATATATTCCTTATACGGAATAGGGTGTCGTTTGGGATGCAGACTTGTCGTTGTTTTACAGTGAAGGGGGCCTGGCTGGCTGCTGGGAGGAGAGCTATTTATAATTTGGCTGTTGGATCTATGGTGTCATCAGAGATCAATTCATCTCTCTCTCTCTCTCTCTCTCTCTCTCTCTCTCTCTCTCTCTCTCTCTCTCTCTCTCTCTCTCTCTCTCTCTCTCTCTCTCTCTCAGCACACAAGCTGTGATGTCTGAGCTAGTCTCATAGAGGCTCAGCCTGAAGCTAGCTAATGATTCCTGTTGGGCAATGTGTGTCTCAAATTGCACCCTATTCCCTACATAGTGCCATAAGCCCTGGTCAAAGTAGTGCATTAAATCGGGAATAGTGTGCCATTTGGGACACAAACCTAGTCTCCATCGGCGCAGACGCACGTCACAAACAGTATGGGTGCCTTTTGTAGATATTCTCACCCCAACGTTGTAACTCTGTAATGTAGAATAACGTCAACAGAAGAGGAATGTTAACCTTATCAGTCCCAAAACACCAGCTAAAATCTTTCATTTATCTGCATGTTCCGCCCTTATATTTAGCCTCACAATGAAGTGTTTTAACGTTTTCTTTTCAGGACAACCAGGGCTACAAATGTACAACAAAAAAACATTTGACAATAACAGTTGCATTCACACGTTTTTTGACAAATAGCAATTTAAAAAAGGTCCTCCACAGCAGAAAACTGATAAAAATGTATTTATATGAATGCTGTACTGTAAGTACCGAAATGATTTGCTCAGTGGGAAATTAATATCCAACTAGTCAGTGACAACTGTGTGGAGTATGGTGTTTGTGACAGCAACTATGTGAGCTGATTACAGTGTTATAATCAAATCAAATTGTATTAGTCACATGCGCCGAATACAACAGGGGTAGACCTTACAGTGAAATGCTTACTTACGAGCGCCTAACCAACAATGGAGTTTCATAAAATACAGATAAGAATAAGAGATAAAAGTAACAAGTAATTAAAGAGCAGCAGTGAAATAACAATTGTGAGACTATATAGAGGGGGGTACTGATACAGAGTCAATGTGGAGACTATATACAGGGGGGTAATTATACAGAGTCAATGTGGAGACTATATACAGGGGGGTACTGATACAAAGTCAATGTGGAGACTATATACAGGGGGGTACTGATACAGAGTCAATGTGGAGACTATACACAGGGGGGTACTGATACAGAGTCAATGTGGAGACTATACACAGGGGGGTACTGATACAGAGTCAATGTGGAGACTATACACAGGGGGGTACTGATACAGAGTCAATGTGGAGACTATACACAGGGGGGTACTGATACAGAGTCAATGTGGAGACTATATACAGGGGGGTACTGATACAGAGTCAATGTGGAGACTATATATAGGGGGGTACTGATACAGAGTCAATGTGGAGACTATATACAGGGGGGTACTGATACAGAGTCAATGTGGAGACTATATACAGGGGGGTAATGATACAGAGTCAATGTGGAGACTATATACAGGGGGGTACTGATACAGAGTCAATGTGGAGACTATATACAGGGGGGTACTGATACAGAGTCAATGTGGAGACTATATACAGGGGGGTACTGATACAGAGTCAATGTGCGGGGGGCACAGGTTATTTGAGGTAGTATGTACATGGAGGTAGAGTTATTAAAGTGCCTATGCATAGATCACAACGGAGAGCAGCAGTGGTGTAAAGAGGTCTGGGCAGCCATTTGACTAGATGTTCAGGAGTCTAATCGCTTGGGGGTAGAAGCTGTTTAGAAGCCTCTTGGACCTAGACTTGGTGCTCTGGTACCACTTGCTGTGCGGTAGCAGGGTGTCTGGGGTCTTTGACAATTTGTATGGCCTTCCTCTGACACCGCCTGGTATAGAGGTCCTGGATGGCAGGAAGCTTGGCCCCAGTGATGTCCTGGGCCGTTTGCACTACCCTCTGTAGTGCCTTGCGGTAGGAGGCCGAGCAGTTGCCATACAAGGCAGTGATGCAATCAGTCTGGATGCTCTTGATGGTGCAGCTGTAGAACCTTTTGAGGATCTGAGGACCGATGCCAAATCTTTTCAGTCTCCTGAGGGTGAATAGGTTTTGTCGTGCCCTCTTCACGATTGTCTTGGTGTGCATGGACCGTGTTAGTTTGTTAGTGATGTGGACACCAAGGAACTTGAAGCTCTCAACCCGCTCTTCTGAAGCCCCGTCGATGAGAATGGGGGTGTGCTCGGTCCTCTTTTTCCTGTATTCCGCAATCATCCTTGTAGTCCACAATCATATATAGACACTATGTTCTTGTATTTCCTATGAAGTTCTATGTAAAAGAACCCCTTACGCTCTAACTACTCTTGTGTAGCTTGTGAGCATCATAAAGCAAAATATGCGTCTTTGTGAGCTTTTCATAGATAGCTTTTAATCAATTGTAGCGCAACCATTCACACTCTACAGACATTTTTGTTTAGGACCTTCAGGACCCTTGTCTCACAAACACCACTGTAGCTCATTCGCCGTTAATCACACAGACTTGGTACCAACGGATGCAGAAGAAATAGACTAATCCAACGGTACAACCCAGAAGTCTGGAGCTCAAACACAATGTTTAAAAAGGGTTAGAAGTCCAAATTGCGCGGGCGTTGCGGTGGGAATCATTGGGTTAATGCTATACTGGGTTGTATGTTGCTGACAAGCCATGATACAAAGACTAAGGGCTGGATTCAATCAGTTCTGCCTTAACCTGCAATAACACAAAACTGCATTACAGGTAAAAAAAAAAATGTATGAAGGGGGTGTCGGAAGTGTAACTGCATTGGAGCTGTAAAATCAGCAAATGGCTCACGGCGTTATACCTATTTCACCTATATACCTAATTCAGACACAGTATAACTGATGCTGTAACAGTGTAGGGTCTTGATGGTGAAGGTAGTAATATAATTGATGGTGTAACAGTGTAGTGTCTTGATGGTGATGGTAGTAATAGTATTGATGATGTAACAGTGTAGGGTCTTGATGGTGAAGGTAGTAATATAATTGATGGTGTAACAGTGTAGTGTCTTGATGGTGATGGTAGTAATATAATTGATGGTGTAACAGTGTAGGGTCTTGATGGTGAAGGTGGTAGTATAATTGATGTGGTAACAGTGTAGTGTATTGATGGTGGTAATATAATTGATGGTGTAACAGTGTAGTGTCTTGATGGTGATGGTAGTAATATAATTGATGGTGTAACAGTGCAGTGTCTTGATGGTGATGGTGTAACAGTGTAGTGTCTTGATGGTGAAGGTGGTAATATAATTGATGGTGTAACAGTGTAGGGTCTTGATGGGGATGGTGATGGTAGTAATATAATTGATGGTGTAACAGTGTAGGGTCTTGATGGTGATGGTGATGGTAGTAATATAATTGATGGTGTAACAATGTAGTGTCTTGACGGTGATGGTAGTAATATAATTGATGGTGTAACAGTGTAGCGTCTTGATGGTGATGGTGTAACAATGTAGTGTCTTGACGGTGATGGTAGTAATATAATTGATGGTGTAACAGTGCAGTGTCTTGATGGTGAAGGTGGTAATATAATTGATGGTGTAACAGTGTAGTGTCTTGATGGTGAAGGTGGTAATATAATTGATGGTGTAACAGTGTAGTGTCTTGATGGTGAAGGTGATGGTAGTAATATAATTGATGGTGTAACAGTGTAGGGTCTTGATGGTGAAGGTAGTAATATAATTGATGGTGTAGCAGTGTAGGGTCTTGATGGTGATGGTGGTAAAATAACTGATGGTGTAACAGTGTAGGGTCTTGATGGTGAAGGTGGTGGTAATATAATTGATGGTGTAACAGTGTAGTGTCTTGATGATGAAGGTAGTAATATAATTGATGGTGTAACAGTGTAGGGTCTTGATGGTGATGGTGGTAAAATAACTGATGGTGTAACAGTGTAGGGTCTTGATGGTGAAGGTGGTAGTAATATAATTGATGGTGTAACAGTGTAGTGTCTTGATGGTGATGGTAGTAATATAATTGATGGTGTAACAGTGTAGTGTCTTGATGGTGATGGTGTAACAGTGTAGGGTCTTGGTGGTGATGGTATTAATATAATTGATGGTGTAACAGTGTAGGGTCTTGATGGGGATGGTAGTAATATAATTAATGGTGTAACAGTGTAGGGGCTTGATGGTGATGGTAGTAATATAATTGATGGTGTAACAGTGTAGGGTCTTGATGGTGATGGTGGTAAAATAACTGATGGTGTAACAGTGTAGGGTCTTGATGGTGAAGGTGGTGGTAATATAATTGATGGTGTAACAGTGTAGGGTCTTGATGGTGAAGGTAGTAATATAATTGATGGTGTAACAGTGTAGTGTCTTGATGGTGAAGGTGGTAGCAATATAATTGATGGTGTAACAGTGTAGTGTCTTGCTGGTGATGGTGTAACAGTGTAGTGTCTTGGTGGTGATGGTAGTAATATAATTGATGGTTTAACAGTGTAGGGTCTTGATGGTGAAGGTGAAGGTGGTAATATAACTGATGGTGTAACAGTGTAGGGTCTTGATGGTGAAGGTGGTAATATAATTGATGATGTAACTGTGTAGGGTCTTGATGGTGAAGGTGGTAGCAATATAATTGATGATGTAACAGTGTAGTGTATTGATGGTGGTAATTTAATTGATGGTGTAACAGTGTAGGGTCTTGATGGTGAAGGTGGTGGTAATATAACTGATGGTGTAACAGTGTAGGGTCTTGATGGGGAAGGTGGTAATATAACTGATGGTGTAACAGTGTAGGGTCTTGATGGTGGTAATATAACTGATGGTGTAACAGTGTAGTGTCTTGATGGTGATGGTGGTAGTAATATAATTGATGGTTTAACAGTGTAGTGTCTGGATAGTGATGGTGTAACAGTGTAGTGTCTTGATGGTGATGGTAGTAATATAATTGATGGTGTAACAGTGTAGGGTCTTGATGGTGATGGTGGTAATATAATTGATGGTGTAACAGTATAGTGTCTTGATGGTGATGGTGGTAAAATAACTGATGGTGTAACAGTGTAGGGTCTTGATGGTGAAGGTGGTGGTAATATAATTGATGGTGTAACAGTGTAGGGTCTTGATGGTGATGGTAGTAATATAATTGATGGTGTAACAGTGTAGGGTCTTGATGGTGATGGTGGTAAAATAACTGATGGTGTAACAGTGTAGGGTCTTGATGGTGAAGGTGGTAGTAATATAATTGATGGTGTAACAGTGTAGTGTCTTGATGGTGATGGTAGTAATATAATTGATGGTGTAACAGTGTAGTGTCTTGATGGTGATGGTGTAACAGTGTAGTGTCTTGGTGGTGATGGTATTAATATAATTGATGGTGTAACAGTGTAGGGTCTTGATGGGGATGGTAGTAATATAATTGATGGTGTAACAGTGTAGGGGCTTGATGGTGATGGTAGTAATATAATTGATGGTGTAACAGTGTAGGGTCTTGATGGTGATTATAGTAATACAATTGATGGTGTAACAGTGTAGTGTCTTGATGGTGATGGTGTAACAGTGTAGTGTCTTGGTGGTGATGGTAGTAATATAATTGATGGTGTAACAGTGTAGGGTCTTGATGGTGAAGGTGGTAATATAACTGATGGTGTAACAGTGTAGGGTCTTGATGGTGAAGGTGGTAGTATAATTGATGATGTAACAGTGTAGGGTCTTGATGGGGAAGGTGGTAATATAACTGATGGTGTAACAGTGTAGTGTCTTGATGGTGATGGTGGTAAAATAACTGATGGTGTAACAGTGTAGTGTCTTGATGGTGAAGGTGGTAGTAATATAATTGATGGTGTAACAGTGTAGTGTCTTGATAGTGATGGTGTAACAGTGTAGTGTCTTGATGGTGATGGTAGTAATATAATTGATGGTGTAACAGTGTAGGGTCTTGATGGTGATGGTAGTAATATAATTGATGGTGTAACAGTGTAGGGTCTTGATGGTGATGGTGGTAAAATAACTGATGGTGTAACAGTGTAGTGTCTTGATGGTGAAGGTGGTAGCAATATAATTGATGGTGTAACAGTGTAGGGTCTTGGTAGTGAAGGTAGTAATATAATTGATGGTGTAACAGTGTAGTGTCTTGATAGTGAAGGTAGTAATATAATTGATGGTGTAACAGTGTAGGGTCTTGATGGTGATGGTAGTAATATAATTGATGGTGTAACAGTGTAGTGTCTTGATGGTGATGGTGGTAAAATAACTGATGGTGTAACAGTGTAGGGTCTTGATGGTGAAGGTGGTGGTAATATAATTGATGGTGTAACAGTGTAGTGTCTTGATGGTGAAGGTGGTAATACAATTGATGGTGAAACAGTGTAGTGTCTTGATGGTGAAGGTAGTAATATAATTGATGGTGTAACAGTGTAGTGTCTTGATGGTGAAGGTGGTAGCAATATAATTGATGATGTAACAGTGTAGTGTATTGATGGTGGTAATTTAATTGATGGTGTAACAGTGTAGGGTCTTGATGGTGAAGGTGGTGGTAATATAACTGATGGTGTAACAGTGTAGGGTCTTGATGGGGAAGGTGGTAATATAACTGATGGTGTAACAGTGTAGGGTCTTGATGGTGGTAATATAACTGATGGTGTAACAGTGTAGTGTCTTGATGGTGATGGTGGTAGTAATATAATTGATGGTTTAACAGTGTAGTGTCTGGATAGTGATGGTGTAACAGTGTAGTGTCTTGATGGTGATGGTAGTAATATAATTGATGGTGTAACAGTGTAGGGTCTTGATGGTGATGGTAGTAATATAATTGATGGTGTAACAGTATAGGGTCTTGATGGTGATGGTGGTAAAATAACTGATGGTGTAACAGTGTAGTGTCTTGATGGTGATGGTGGTAGGAATATAATTGATGGTGTAACAGTGTAGGGTCTTGATGGTGATGGTGGTAAAATAACTGATGGTGTAACAGTGTAGGGTCTTGATGGTGAAGGTGGTGGTAATATAATTGATGGTGTAACAGTGTAGGGTCTTGATGGTGATGGTAGTAATATAATTGATGGTGTAACAGTGTAGGGTCTTGATGGTGATGGTGGTAAAATAACTGATGGTGTAACAGTGTAGGGTCTTGATGGTGAAGGTGGTAGTAATATAATTGATGGTGTAACAGTGTAGTGTCTTGATGGTGATGGTAGTAATATAATTGATGGTGTAACAGTGTAGTGTCTTGATGGTGATGGTGTAACAGTGTAGTGTCTTGGTGGTGATGGTATTAATATAATTGATGGTGTAACAGTGTAGGGTCTTGATGGGGATGGTAGTAATATAATTGATGGTGTAACAGTGTAGGGGCTTGATGGTGATGGTAGTAATATAATTGATGGTGTAACAGTGTAGGGTCTTGATGGTGATTATAGTAATACAATTGATGGTGTAACAGTGTAGTGTCTTGATGGTGATGGTGTAACAGTGTAGTGTCTTGGTGGTGATGGTAGTAATATAATTGATGGTGTAACAGTGTAGGGTCTTGATGGTGAAGGTGGTAATATAACTGATGGTGTAACAGTGTAGGGTCTTGATGGTGAAGGTGGTAGTAATATAATTGATGGTGTAACAGTGTAGTGTCTTGATAGTGATGGTGTAACAGTGTAGTGTCTTGATGGTGATGGTAGTAATATAATTGATGGTGTAACAGTGTAGGGTCTTGATGGTGATGGTAGTAATATAATTGATGGTGTAACAGTGTAGGGTCTTGATGGTGATGGTGGTAAAATAACTGATGGTGTAACAGTGTAGTGTCTTGATGGTGAAGGTGGTAGCAATATAATTGATGGTGTAACAGTGTAGGGTCTTGGTAGTGAAGGTAGTAATATAATTGATGGTGTAACAGTGTAGTGTCTTGATAGTGAAGGTAGTAATATAATTGATGGTGTAACAGTGTAGGGTCTTGATGGTGATGGTAGTAATATAATTGATGGTGTAACAGTGTAGTGTCTTGATGGTGATGGTGGTAAAATAACTGATGGTGTAACAGTGTAGGGTCTTGATGGTGAAGGTGGTGGTAATATAATTGATGGTGTAACAGTGTAGTGTCTTGATGGTGAAGGTGGTAATACAATTGATGGTGAAACAGTGTAGTGTCTTGATGGTGAAGGTGGTAGTGTAATCGATGGTGTAACAGTGTAGTGTCTTGATGGTGATGGTAGTAATATAATTGATGGTGTAACAGTGTAATGTCTTGATGGTGATGGTAGTAATATAATTGATGGTGTAACAGTGTAGTGTCTTGATGGTGATGGTAGTAATATAATTGATGGTGTAACAGTGTAGTGTCTTGATGGTGATGGTGGTAATATAATTGATGGTGTAACAGTGTAGTGTCTTGATGGTGATGGTGGTAATATAATTGATGGTGTAACAGTGTAG
>NW_026602480.1:0-16593 GCF_029448725.1 Salvelinus fontinalis | reverse complement strand
TGCACCTTTATTTGCCATGGTAGAGTACATGATCAGTGAATATATTAAATGTACAGGCTACAATGTGGGGATCTCATGCATGGTAATAACTACATGTAAATACGACTTGCATCCTTGGCACAACATGATATTATAATCTACTCAATCCATAGGCTTCATTAATGTCATTCAGGCTGTTTTGAAGTTGATACAACTGGCTATGATAGCTGAGGTTCATAGCTAGGTTCTGAACTAATATGTATACCAAACGTTTGGGTCCATACACAGATCGGCTAGATAGCTAGCTACACATCCATGGGCATACAGGGATTTTAATCATCCACTGCACAATAAGCAAGAACATAGCTAGCTACGTAATTTCATCTATCTGCATGGTAAATATCAGCAAGGAAAGCTTACAAAATTGTACATTAAATTTGCAGTAAATTCTTCAGCTAGCTAGATTCTTTACATCCACTGTTTTCCAAAACGACAGTCTGGTTTGCTGGTTGTTTCAGGAGTCCCTAAAACAACCAGAATTACAATTTCATACTCATGTCACAACACCCATAAAGCTAGCCAGCTAGCTGGCTAATGTTAGCTAGTCAGCTAGCTGGCTAATGTTAGCTAGTCAGCTAGCTGGTTAATGTTAGCTAGTCAGCTAGTTGGCTAATGTTAGCTAGTCAGCTAGCTGGCTAATGTTAGCTAGTCTGCTAGCTTGCTAAATCACGATTTTTGGAAATGAACTTTATGATAAAAAAATGCATAATCGTTTGTCTCTACATTAACTAACATTCCTGTCAACTGTGCATGTTTTTGCATGATTCGTTTTGACGTTATAATCCCTTACATTTGCTTCCATCTTAGTACTGTTGTCCACCATCTTTGATCCAGTTCAGTTTTGTGTAGGAGTACCCCTCTCTCCTAGTATTTCTGTCCACCATCTTTGATCCAGTTCAGTTCTGTGTAGTGGTACCCCTCTCTCGAACTATTTCTTTCAGCCATCTTTGCTGAAGAAAGTCTAACAATCACTAGTGCAGCAGCCTCCCCCGGTCCTAGTGCCGCCCCAGTAAGAAGTTTAAGATGCGATGGAATGGTTGACGAAAAAAATAAATCACAGAAAAAATATATAGACTGATATTGATTTATTCAGGGGGGGCTAATTAATATTTTAGTTCTAGCGACGTCTCTAGTTCCTACCCTTTAACTTTTTGTCTGAAAATTAAATATACATTTTACTCAACTACCCAATCCAGTCAGCAGTGTGGGAATTTAAGGCGACGCTGCTACTGTGACGTATAATCTAGTGGACGGAACGCTTCTTTCAACAGCAGCAACAGACAGTCAGACACCTCGGTAGCTTGCTGGACACAATAGCCGAACCAATAAAGCTCTTTAGATGCTTTCGTTTTTTTATTAGCCACTGTGTTTTAAAACCACTTCTGTCGTCTAGTTAGTTATCCGATTTAATTTAATATTTACGGTGTTGTTATTAGTCAGCTGGCGGACTGGTTAAGTTAGCATTAGCCTAGCTAGCTAACATCCCGACCATGCGGTCACTAAGCTACTCTTCTCCTGCTAAAGATAATATCTGCTGGATGGAGAAAGAAGCTCTGATCTTTCTGGTGAAAGAGGAGAAGGGAGAGGAGGATGTCACAGTAAAACAAGAAGTAGAGGGTGAGGCTGTTACAGTGAAAGAAGAAGAGAAAGACGTTTCAGTGAAAGAAGAGGAAGAGAAAGGGGAGGATGCCGTATTTGGAGTGAAAGAGGAGGAAGGGGAGATGACTGTCACATCGAAAAAGGAGGACGAGGAGGAAACTGGGTGTCTGAGGCCGGTTTCCCAAACGCATCTTAAGGCATCCAACGATGAAATTAGCCATAAGATGGTTTTGAGAAACAGCGTCCTGATTAATACTAGTAAGTACTGTCTTAAATACCAAACTCGGCAGTTGTTGAACTGATGTGTGGCGTTAAAGGGGAAATCTGCAATTGCTACATCAATTTTTGGACTTTTAAATTATTTATATATAGCCATTGATTCTTGAAGAATATAACACATGCCTCATGAGCTTAGTTCAACTGTTGTACCCCATCAGAACCCCAAATAAGCTTTTTCTACTCTAATGTTTAGAAACAATGTAAACCAACATATCGCCTCAACATGGTTAAAACTATAATGTTGATATCATGGATGGTCTGTCTATGAATTTGAAAGTAGTTACATTTCTCTTATTACCAAAACAGTGGTGGAACGATTTTTTAAACCGCAACAAAATGGCTGCTCAGAAACTTGGTTTGGTAAACAGCTGGGGGATGGGGGCTGGAGAAATGTAACCACACTCAAATTCATAGAGAAAGCCATTGTAGCAACCTTCAGGCTATCCCCTGAATTCACTACACTATGAATACAAAGACTGGCCATCCATGAGGTCAAAATTATTGTTTTAAACATAATTCTAGGATATATAGTGTATATTCTAGAATTCATCCATGATGTCATAGTGATAGTTTAACCAGGTTTCTAGGCTATATATTATATTCTAGAATTCATCCATGATGTCATAATGATAGTTTAACCAGGTTTCTAGGCTATATATTATATTCTAGAATTCATCCATGATGTCATAATGATAGTTTAACCAGGTTTCTAGGCTATATAGTATATTCTAGAATTACCAGTGTAGATTTCCTGTGGGGGTGAAATTATTAGAGCTGTTGATAAGTCATTGTATAATATTCAGCAATTTTTTTCATGCCCTTACTTTAAAGGCAAGACATATACCTAGATGTAATTACATTCATGAATTGGTTTGAAACCTTTGTTTTAAACCCTTCTCAAAGTTGTTGCTTTAAGTTGTTTGATGCTCTAAGCATGCTGTTTGATTAAATAATTACAGATACACAAGTTACTCGAGGGAGCCAGTCATCAATATAACCGAGAAAAACTCTTCCCTCCCACTGTTGCTGGACTTTGTAAATACTGTCGTTATGCTCCTGAAGTTTTCAGTAATTAACTACACCAGCGGTCGTCAAACTTTTCCATTTAGAGACAATGTATCTGACCATTTCTACCGATCTGCGTGCCAGTTATGATTTTCATATGCACATTTTTGTGGAACAGTTTCATTTAATTTGTAATAGTATCTCAAAATCATTGTCTGTGATTAATCTACATTCTATCTAAATCTAAATGAAAATTATACAAATCTAAAAGTAACTTTTATTGCCAACTATGTAAAAAAAATAGCCGACATAAAAAATAAAAACATTGCATTCTGCAGATAGAAAATATCCTGATAAAAATAAATATCCTAGAAATCACATTGGCTGCTCATGGCCTGTCTACAACAAACTTGAAACATTGTATCAACTATCAACTTGGTCCCCCGAAACTTGTGATGGCAAGCTTGCGACATTGTCTAAAATATTCTGGGCCCTCAGTTTCCCGCGCCAGTGAGTTTGGGACAGACACAGCTGTAGGCTATTTGTGCAAAAGATAAGAAGTAATCAGGTATTTTATTACATTTCCACTGGATCAGAGAATTACATTTTTTCCTTTCATGCCGAGTGGAAATATTTTACGAAAATACTTGAGGAACTATTGTCGTATGCAATTGATTTTGATTAGACTTTGTTTACTTGCTGTTTGAGGCGAAGAAAAAAAATACTTTGAGAAGCTCCACAGCTCATTAGTGGTGGTGCGTTAAGACAATGAGAAATACTATCAGACATCCTCAAATGGGCACATTTATAGGCCTACATTTGCACACAGGCCAGGTAGACTAGTCCTACTTCTATATGCGTAGTTAGGTGTGCGTCCTTACTCAACATTGACAGGAGTGTTTCAAACAAAAGACAATGAATAAATTGACTAAACTGACGCATCTTGCGGGGTCAGGTCTGGGTGATCTGACAGGGGCTGTTTAATTTAGTATCCGTTTGGGTCGGTTGGGGAATGATTGTATTTTCCCATGGTATGTTTTACTGAAGTTGACTGACTGAAAGGGAGTGTAACTTTATGACTGGATTTGGGCTAAACTTTGAACATTGAGATATTAAAGACATGATAGATCAGACGCAGAGTATATAAAGGAGTGAGATCTGTAGAAAGACAGAGTGGCTGTGGAATGTGCTTGGTGGACGGGAGGAGATCACAGGATTGCTATAGGGGAAGTGGATGGACATCTGTGGATTAGGCGAAGGAAGGGTTGAGGTCAGGTCAGATCCCCTGAAGGGAGTAATAAGGGTTTAGTATCCTGTTACCCTCTTCCTGTCGACACAGAAGATGTAAGGATTGGAGAGGAGGATTGTCCAAAGTGGGGTATATATACTTGTGATGGTGAGAACATGTTGTCTGAATTACAGCTCTAACGACCCTTTGGGATGAATTAAACTTGGTTAACCTCTCTTGTGTATGTGGGACGCTAGCGTCCCAACTCGACCACAGCCATTGAAATAGCAGGACGCCAAATTCAAAACAACAAAAATCTCATAATTCAAATTTCTCAAACATACAAGTATTATACACCATTTTAAAGAAACACTTCTCGTTATTCCAACCACAGTGTCCGATTTCAAAAAGGCTTTTCGACGAAAGCACACCATTAGATTATGCTAGGACAGTGCCAGGACAAGAAAAACCACACAGCCATTTTACAAGCAAGGAGAGGCGTCACAAAAAACAGAAATACAGCTAAAATGAATCACTAACCTTTGACGATCTGCTTCAGATGACACTCCCAGGACTCAATGTTACACATGTATGTTTTGTTCGATAAAGTTCATATTTATATCCAAAAGCCTCAGTTTAAATTGGTGCGTTATGTTCAGAAATACTTTGCCTCCAAAACTCTCCTGTGAAATTCCAGAGAGCCACATCAAATGACAGAAATACTCATCATAAACGTTGATAAAAGATATAAGTGTTTTACATGGAATTAAATATAAACTTGTTCTTAATGCATCCGCTGTGTCAGATTTCAAAAAAGCGTCGAAAGCACATTGTTCAATATTCTGAGTACAGCGCTCAGAGACAAAGCAAGCCATACAGTTACCAGCCATGTTGTGGAATCAACAAAAGTCAGAAACAGCGTTATAAATCTTCACTTACCTTTGCTGATCTTCGGTGGAATGCACTCGAAAGACTCTCAGTTCCACAAGAAATGTTAGTTTTGTGCGATAAAGTCCATATTTATGTCCAAAATCCTCCGTTTTGTTCAGGTGTTCCCTTCACTATTCCAAATGCACCAGGCACGCTCAGAACATCAATACGAAAAGTCAAAAAAGTACCATCAAAGTTCGTAGAAACATGTCAAACGTTGTTTACAATCAATCTTTAGGATATTTTTATCAAAAATCTTCAATAATAATCCAACCGGACAATTGCGTATTACAGAAGAATTACAGAAGAAAAAGAAAGTAAGGCGAGCATCACGGGAATGCGCGAGAGTGCACCAATGTTCTTCAGGAAGCCCCCTCGTCAAACAGCTCTTATGCTCTCATTTTCCACAATGGAAGCCTCAAACAACATTTTAAAGACTGTTGACATCTGCTGGAAGGCGTGGGAAGTGACCCCATAGACACAGTATATTAGTAAGTCATTAAATTGAAAAACTACAACCCTCAATCTCCAACTTCCTGGTTGGATTTCCTCAGGTTTTTGCCTGCCATATGAGTTCTGTTATACTCACAGACATTATTTTAACAGTTTTGGAAACCGTAGAGTGTTTTATATCAAAATCTACATGTTATATGCATATCCTAGCTTCTGCGCCTGAGTAACAGGCAGTTTACTTTTTGCACGCTTTTAATCCTCTTCGAAGGGGTTGACACTCTAGACCCAAACTATTACAGACCTATATCCATCCTGCCCTGCCGTTCTAAAGTCTTTGAAAGTCAAGTTAATTATCAAACAGATCACTGACCATTTTGAATCCTACCGTACCTTCTCCGCTGTGCAATCCAGTTTCCGAGCTGGTCACGGGTGCACCTCAGCCACGCTCAAGGTACTAAAGGATATCATAACAGCCATCGATAAAAGACAGTACTGTGTAGCCGTCTTCATCAACCTGGCCAAGGCTTTCGACTTTGTCAATCACCGTATTCTTATCGGCAGACTCAACAGCCTTCGTTTCTCAAAATGACTGACTCACCTGGTTCACCAAATAACAAACTAACAAACCTCCAAATGAACTTCAATGCCATACCTGGTTCACCAACTACTTATCAAACAAGAGTTCAGGATGTCAAATCGGAGGGCCTGTTGTCCGGACCTCTGGCAGTCTCTATGGAGGTACCACAGGGTTCAATTCTCGGACCGACTCTTTTCTCTGTATATACCAATGATGTTGCTCTTGCTGCGGGTGAATCCTTGATCCACCTCTATGCAGACGACACCATTCTGTATACATCTGGCCCTTCTTTGGACACTGTGTTAACAAACCTCCAAACGAGCTTCAATGCCATACAACACTCCTTCCGTGACCTCCAACTGCTCTTAAACGCTAGTAAAACTAAATGTATGCTCTTTAACCAACCGCTGCCCGTAACCGCCCGTCCAGTATCACTACTCTGGACGGTTCTGACTTAGAATATATGGACAACTATAAATACCTAGGTGTCTGGCTAGACTGTAAACTCTCCTTCCAGACTAATATTAAGCATTTCCAATCCAAAATTACATCTAGAATCGCCTTCCTATTCCGCAGCAAAAGCCTCCGTCACTCACGCTGCCAAACATACCCTTGTAAAACTGACTAACCTACCGATCCTTGACTTCAGCGATGTCATTTTCAAAATAGCCTCCAACACTCTACTCAGCGACCTGGATGCAGTCTATCACAGTACCATCCGTTTTGTCACCAAAGCCCCATATACCACCCACCACTGCGACCTGTATGCTCTCGTCGGCTGGCCCTCACTACATATTCGTCGCCAAACCCACTGGCTCCAGGTCATCTATAAGTCTTTGCTAGGCCGCCTTCACTCAGCTCACTGGTCACCATAGCAACACTCACCCATAGCACGTGCTCCAGGAGTTATATCTCACTGGTCATCCCCAAAACCAACACCTCTTTGGCCGCCTTTCCTTCCACTTGTCTGCTGCCAATGACTGGAACGAATTGCAAAAATCGCTGAAGTTGGAGACTTAAATCTCCCTCTCTAACTTTAAGTATCAGCTATCTGAGCAGCTTACCGATCGCTGCGGCTGTACACAGTCCATCTGTAAATAGCCCATCCAACTGCCTACCTCATCCCCATGTTTTTATTTACTTTTTTGCTCTTTTGCACACCAGTATTTCTACTTGCACATCATCATCTGCACATCTATCACTCCAGTGTTAATTTGCTAAATTGTAATTACTTCACTTTTATGGCCTATTTATTGCCTTACCTCCTTTCTCCATTTGCACACACTGTATATAGATTTTTCTATTGTGTTATTGACTGTACTTTTGTTTATCCCACGTGTAACTCTGTTGTTTTTTTGTCGGTCTGCTTTGCTATATATATGAGAAATATACAAATAAAATCTTTACTTTATTGACAACACCCAAATGGATACTGTCATTAACGTGGTTCTTCAATAATTACTTATAAATCTTCAAACATATTAAACTGGACATTCAAACAAGCCTTACAATTATAATCCAAAGTAGTGTGAAATGTACTCATAATCAACCTGGAAATAGAGGTTACTCCCCGGAGTTTTCCCCCATTCACATTCAGAATACATTGTGAAAAACTAAAAGCTTTGCTCACCATTTTTGCTCCAGGCAGATATACTACATCCATAACTTGTGGTTTCCTCATTAGCAGATATACTACATCCATTACTATCGGTTTCCTCATTAGCAGGGAGGTGTTTCTGCAATCAAATTGTGTGCGCATCGCCCTTGTGCCGCAATTTTATTAAACACAGAAAAGGGCCTATATTGGAGACCAAAAGTCGTCTGGCACACTGCTTAGTTTCAACAACATGAATAACTTATTTCTAGTCTACAATCATCGATGTTACTACTAAAATATGACTATTCTTGCTCATTTTAAGACAATTGTCAAATAATTTTAACATTCATTACAGACGTCAAAAACATCATGGCTACGCTGTTGGCATCACCTTTTACAGTGGATTTCCACTGTTGTGGGCCTTTAATCATCTGACTTTGTTGTTCACACAGGAGAGATACGGGACTATCGTGGATCCTTTGGGGAGCCTCAACAACCTCATGATGCTGACGAGGCAGAGAAGAGTCTCTCCAGATCAGAACACCTCAATAAACACCTGCAGAGATCCACAGGGAATAGAACTCACTGCTGCTCTGACTGTGGGAAGAGATTCACCTCATCAGGCATTAAAATTCATCAGAGAACACACACAGGAGAGAAATCTTATAGCTGTGATCAATGTGGGAAGAGTTTTAGTCAATCTGGAGATCTGACAATACACCAGAGAACACACACAGGAGATAAACCTTATAGCTGTGTTCAATGTGGGAAGAGTTTTGGTAGATCTAGCTATCTGACAGTACACCAGAGAATACACACAGGAGAGAAATCTTATAGCTGTGATCAATGTGGGAAGAGTTTTAGTCAATCTGGAGATCTGACCATACACCAGAGAACACACACAGGAGAGAAACCTTATAGCTGTGTTCAATGTGGGAAGAGTTTTGGTAGATCTAGCTATCTGACAGTACACCAGAGAATACACACAGGAGAGAAATCTTATAGCTGTGTTCAATGTGGGAAGAGTTTTGGTAGATCTAGCTATCTGACAGTACACCAGAGAATACACACAGGAGAGAAATCTTATAGCTGTGGTCAATGTGGGAAGAGTTTTACTACATCTAGCAGTCTGACTACACACCAGAGAACACACACAGGAGAGAAACCTTATAGCTGTGATCAATGTGGGAAGAGTTTTGTTACATCTAGAAATCTGACTTTACACCAGAGAACACACACAGGAGAGAAACCTTATAGCTGTGTTAAATGTGGGAAGAGTTTTGGTAGATCTAGCTATCTGACAGTACACCAGAGAATACACACAGGAGAGAAACCTTATAGCTGTGATGAATGTGGGAAGAGTTTTACTACTTCTGCCTATCTGACAGTGCACCAGAGAACACACACAGGAGAGAAACCGTATAGCTGTGATGAATGTGGGAAGAGTTTTACTACATCTGGCTCTCTGACTTTACACCAGAGAACACACACAGGAGAGAAACCTTATAGCTGTAATCAATGTGTGAAGAGTTTTGTTACATCTGGGCAGCTGAATGTACACCAGAGAAAACACACATAATAGAAATCTTATAGCTGTGATCAATATGGGAAGAGTTTTACTCAGTCAAACAACACCAGAGAATACACACAGGAGAGAAACCTCTTAGCTGTGACCAGAGGTAATCTGATAAAAGATCTCTGACTAAACATCAGAAAATACATGAAGCAGTTGTTTCATGATATCAATGAATTAATGTCACAATGTAGAATGTTTTAACATTGTAGTAGGAGTATTTTAATGATGTCACAATGTAGAATGTTTTAACATTGTAGTAGGAGTATTTTAATGATGTCACAATGTAGAACCCTAAACGTTTGTCCCCTGTTCTATTGATTTCAACATGATATGGATATTAGCCTCAGGGGGAAAATCCAGGCTCTGAATTGGAAGAGTACTATTTATGTGATTTAGTAAGGACACATTATTCCCAGATTCTGTGTGGTTTTTGAGCTGTTAGTTTTAGCAGGACGTGCAACCTCATCTCCCTCCTGTCACATAAATGATTTTAGCATGATATCGATTAGTTATGACAAATTAGTGTTGCGTTCCTTTGTTTAGCGACCCCTACATTTAAATGCATTCCAACATCACGTACAACCGGATTTCCCCCCTAATTGATATCAGTGATTTATTGCTACTTGTCAAAACAACTTTTCTGGAAATATGATTATTGTGGCAGATGTTTGTGTAAATAGCACATGTTATGTTTAGGTTTTCAATTTATCCCAAACTGTTTCTGCATATTGGTTATTGATTTGGACACGTTAAAACTGTGTTTTGACATTGAGGCTATCCCACCTAGCACAGTGTAATTGAAAAGTTGTTGAAAATAAGACTATGCAATCAAATATTTTTTTTTACATTTTTTATTATACCATGCCTTACCATTAAGTGAATTTTTTGACAATACATATTATCAATGGGGTGTACATTTGGTTTTGGTAATTCATGTTTACAATTCATGTAACTTTTAGTAATCATAATTATTTATGCAATCAACTGACAATTTTCGGGTATAAATATATTGACATTGTTGCCCTTCTTTTAGAATAGCAGGGTTCATTCTCAGATGTGCCAACCCAAATGTACTAGAGCATGACATTGGGGACTGGGCCCCGATCCAACAACATGCCTATCGAGTGAACCCTGAAAAGAGAGAGAAGCTCTGCAGTGAGGTGGAAAGTTACTACGGATATTGCAGGAGTTTCCTCTTGAAATCAGACACGTCCGTGGTAAGGACAACTTGGTTGCTTATTGTCTCAAGAATGGGCAGTCAAAAAGATTTGTGTTTTGCCAGTGAGTTGCCATGGATCACAATTCATTTTGACTGCACGATTTTCCGTATTGGAGATGAGTTTTGTTTGGGCTCGTTCCAAGGGGACGAGAGTTCTAGAAGCTAGTGGGTTTTAGGAAGAAGAGAGTTCTAGAAGCTAATGAGTTTTAGGAAGACGAGAGTCTAGAAAGAAAAAGGAGAAAAGATACGATATTATTATACGATTGTATATTATTAATTAGAAATATGTGTTTTTTCTTGTTTTTAATTGTTGACTGCCAGTAGACACCATGTTTATATTGGTGAAGCATTTTAGTTGATTATAATGTGAAATGGAAATTGTTTTCTGTTGGTGGTGAGCAAACTTGTCCAACAAAAATATAGGATATATTTGTTGTCTTAAGGGGGAAGGTGTTACAGGCTTTGGTTTTTCCATTTATGTTTTGAGGTTGGACTCGCCCATATAGCTTGTTAGCATGTATAGCTCGTTAGCACGTCTAGCTCGTTGGCACGTAGGACGCACTGATTGGTGTCACCTCGTTAGTAAGTATGTGTTACACCTGTGCTGGCTTGTCCATCTCGTTAGTGGGAAGGTATTTCACCTGAGCTGGTCCAGGTTCTATTTAAGAGTGTCTGGGCCAGTGCTCCAGTTGTCTTGATAGATGTGGAGAGTCAACACCTTTTAGTTGCTCCACCTTTTTGGTTTGTGTCCTAGCTTTAAGTTTGGTGTGGGTTTTTCTTTTGTTTGCCTCTTCTTGGGCAGATTTAATGGGTCTCATGGTGGGTGTCTTTTATGTCCCAGTTGTTGTTACTAGTAAACTTCCAGTGGACACCCCCATAGTGTCTTTCAGAGCCCCTCCTAGAACCTGTTTAGTTGTGGTTGTTATCAGTGATTCTTTGTTAATTCCATCTTCTGTTTGAGGAAAAATGTTGGTTTTCTTGCTGGAGAACGTAACATCAAACAATGGAGTAAGACATGATATTTTGGGTTGGATATTGCAGTGAATTGTTCATATTTTAATCGATGACATTTACTTAGAATGCTCATTAGTTTTTCAGTTATTCTGTTTTTTATCCTCAATATTTCTGTTTATTTTCATTGTTTTTTCCTGTGAAGCCATTGTGTTGCATCCATGTCTGAAATGTGCTGTATAAATAAAGCTTGATTTGAACATATTGCAAAACAAATGAACCCAATGACTGACCAAATCAACAGACTCTTGCCAAAGCAACACATATCTTGGTCCATCTTAGTGTAAATTCAGTATGTCTTCCACTATGGTATGTATGTTCAGTATCACTTTTCAACCAACCCAGTCCATTTGTTGAAATCAACAATATGTTAAAGGATTCAACTTCTGAAAACTGAAACATGGATCAAACAGATCAATCCCACTTTTCCAGCCTACTGAAGGCATGGTGGAGTGGTAAACACCACTCCCGGCTCTACCAGGGGCTTGAGGTGGTCTCCCACAGCTCTGCTTATGTCATGTTCTGTGGCCTTGCCGTTCCATTTCTTGACTGCCCCTGCCACACAGAAAGAAACACATTTGTCATATTATATAAAACACTCCAAGTAATGGATATGGAGCATCTATGGCCTCAGTTACACCTGGCACCTACATGTGACTTCTGTCATCTGATCACTCCAAGCTGCATTAGGTTCAGATCTACCAGGATGGGCCTTTGACATTTAAAATGGTTACGGTAGGGGTTGCGGGTAGACCGTACACAACGCAGAACGAACCACGCTACAAACAGAAGTTGACATTTAAAATGGTTTATTAAGGGTTTAGGTAGCGTTGTCCCAAGGATCCCGGGTAGCATTGACCATTGTGCATTCTTCTGTCTCTTTTACATAGCAGGTGATGGGTTCTGACTTCTGTACTTTTAAATATGAAATATCCTTATGTGAAATTGAATGAAACAATGTTTCATATGATGTACAATATTCCATGATGTTTCTATATGATAACAATAGAGTAATATATTTAATATGCCATATACTATTTTATAGTATTTTTTTAACAGTTTCACTAATTAATTTTAATTACCTTAATCATTATGACACACCCCTCACTATTATCATTGGTTACACTAATTGCACTGTTTGTCTACATAACCTGGTTCAAGTATTCATGACATCACCCTGAGGAAGGCACAGTGATGCCGAAATGTTGGTAAATACCCATTAAATTGCTGGGAGTTTATACGTGGAGTGTGAGACTTTCTTTATTTTGATAGTTTATAGTTTATTCGCCGTTAGTCAGCACCTCCACACAAACAATTTTTCTAGGTGTGCGCCAGCTCATGATTTTTAAGGGTAGGTAACAACACATCCGCCATGCTGATCCTCAACACAGTGGCCCCTCAGGGGTGCGTGCTCAGCCCCCTCCTGTACTCCTTGTTCACTCATGACTGCATGGCCAGGCACGACTCCAACACCATCATTAAGTTTGCCAATGCCACAACAGTGATCACCAACAACGAGGAGACAGCCTATAGGGAGGAGGTCAGAGACTTGGCTGTGTGGTAACAGGACAACAACCTCTCCCTCAACGTGACCAAGACAAAGTAGGTGATTGTAGACTACAGGAAAAAGAGGACCGAGCACGCCCCCATTCTCATCGACGGGGCTGTAGTGAAGCAGGTTGAGAGCTTCAAGTTCCCTGGTGTCCACATCACTAACAAACTAATCACGGTCCAAGCACACCAAGACAATCGTGAAGACGGCACGACAAAACCTATTCCCCCTCAGGAGACTGAAAAGATTTAGCATGGGTCCTCAGATCCTCAAAAGGTTCTACAGCTGCACCATCGAGAGCATCCTGACTGGTTGCATCACTTTCTGGTATACCAACAGCTTGGCCTCCAACCACAAGGCACTACAGAGGGTAGTGCGTACAGCCCAGTACATCACTGAGGCCAAGCTTCCTGCCATCCAGGACCTCTATACCAGGCGGTGTCAGAGGAAGGGCCCCCCCACACACTCTGTTATGATCTATGCATTGTCACTTTAATAACTCTACCTACATGTACATATTACCTCGACTAACCTGGGCCCCCGCACATTGACTCTGTACCAGTACCCCCTGTATATAGTCTCCACATTGACTCTGTACCGGTACCCCCTGTATATAGTCATCCACATTGACTCTGTAACGGTACCCCCTGTATATAGTCATCCACATTGACTCTGTAACGGTACCCCCTGTATATAGTCTCCACATTGACTCTGTACCGGTACCCCCTGTATATAGTCTCCACATTGACTCTGTACCGGTACCCCCTGTATATAGTCATCCACATTGACTCTGTAACGGTACCCCCTGTATATAGTCTCCACATTGACTCTGTACAGGTACCCCCTGTATATAGTCTCCACATTGACTCTGTACCGGTACCCCCTGTATATAGCCTCCACATTGACTCTGTAATGGTACCCCCTGTATATAGTCTCCACATTGACTCTGTAACGGTACCCCCTGTATATAGTCTCCACATTGACTCTGTACCAGTACCCCCTGTATATAGTCTCCACATTGACTCTGTACCGGTACCCCCTGTATATAGTCTTCACATTGACTCTGTACCGGTACCCCCTGTATATAGTCTCCACATTGACTCTGTAACGGTACCCCCTGTATATAGTCTCCACATTGACTCTGTAACGGTACCCCCTGTATATAGTCTCCACATTGACTCTGTACCAGTACCCCCTGTATATAGCCTCCACTTTGAATCTGTACCGGTACCCCCTGTATATAGTCTCCACATTGACTCTGTACCGGTACCCCCTGTATATAGTCTTCACATTGACTCTGTACCGGTACCCCCTGTATATAGTCTAGCTATTGATATTTAACTTCTGCTCTTTAATTACTTGTTCCTTTTATTTCTTATTCTTATTTGTACTTTTTAAAACTGCATTGTTGGTTAGGGGCTTGTAAGTCAGCATTTCACTCTAAGGATTCACTGTAAGCATTTCACTACACCTGTTGTATTCGGCGCATGTGACTAATACAATTTGATTTGATAGACTCATAGTACAGAATGAATGACTGACTGCCCAGTTCAACATCAGTTCACCGTCTCACCTCATACTGTATTGGAGCAGCAGCAGCTGACTGCCCGGTTCAACATCAGTTCACCGTCTCACCTCATACTGTATTGGAGCAGCAGCAGCTGACTTGATCGTTGATGCTAATCAGCATGTGTTGAATCTGAGAGTAAATAGAGCCGACTACAACTCTAAAAATGAAGGGTTCAACTGGAGTTGTTCTCAGATCCCCTAAGAACCGTAGGGTTCTTGGTCAATGAAAAACAGCCCCAAGAGGTTCTTCAAAGAACTTCTTAGAAGGTGGGGTTCACTCTAACTTTATGGAAAAAGGTTTATTCAATAAATATAGCAACTCCTCTCATATTGGGAAGAACCCCCCCCCCCCCTAAATTTTCAGGACTTAAGTGCAGTTTATTTCAAATGTAGTACCCGGACGGAGAAAATCCAATAAGCGTTTTATAGTTTCATCTTTAAAGTGGACACACTCCCATCAGTTTGAGACAACTGCCCAGACTTTGTAGACAGTTTAATAATGCTTAAACCTCATCTTTATCAAATGATCCATTAAAGATACCAACTCAAAACCTACATTCGTCTACATATGGGTTGTTTAAATTTTATCTAATTATATTCCCAGTATTACTTTATCAAATCTCTAGTAATCGATTATACACACATACAATTCATCTTATTTTCATATATTGTCACGTTCCTGACCTGTTTTCTTTTGTCTTGTATTTATTTAGTTGGTCAGGGCGTGAGTTGGGTGGGTTTGTCTATGTGTGATTTTCTATGTTGGGATGTTTGTGTTCGGCCGGGTATGATTCTCAATCAGAGGCAGCTGTCAATCGTTGTCCCTGATTGAGAATCATACTTAGGCAGCCTAGGTTTCACGTGTGTTTTGTGGGTGTTTGTTTCCGTGTTTGTATTCGTGCCACACGGGACTGTTGTCGGTTGTATTCATTTTGTTATTTTGTTTCATGTTAGTGTTCAGTTTCGATTTAATAAATTATCATGAGCACTACCCACTCTGCGTGTTGTTCCGATCCATGAGGAGAACGACTATGACGACCGTTACATATATTCACAGAATCCATATAAAACGTAAGAAATTCTCAGGTACTCATGACAACCATTCCATTTGCTTTTTCAAGGACTCTCCATAGCTACGAAGCAGCTCTCCAAACATACTCACAGCGGAACCCAAAAAATATATGTTTGTTTCCCGGACAATGACTGGAATTCAACGGTTCTCTAACCTCCCAGAGACCACGGCAAAATCAAGCCTCCCAGGAACTATAGACCTTCCGCTGCTTTCTAAACTATCATCCCCTCTCAATACCACCCCGTGATCTTCTATGATGGCAGTGAAGTAACAGAAATTTCTTTCAAAGCTTATTATCCACATGTCAATCATCTGATTCAGAATATTTCTATATGACGAACTATAGATCTCTGTGAGGAACTATAGATCTCTGTGAGGAACTATATAGATCTCTGTGAGGAAAAATAGATCTCTGTGAGGAACTATAGATCTCTGTGAGGAACTATAGACCTCTGTGAGGAACTATAGATCTCTGTGAGGAACTATAGACCTCTGTGAGGAACTATAGACCTCTGTGAGGAACTATAGACCTCTGTGAGGAACTATAGATCTCTGTGAGGAACTATAGATCTCTGTGAGGAACTATAGATCTCTATGTTACTATCCAAACTTCTGATTAAGACTCAGTCACACAACTCTCATAACGCAGTCACACAACTCACATATCACAGTCACACAACTCTCATATCGCAGTCACACAACTCACATATCACAGTCACACAACTCATATCACAGTCACACAACTCTCATATCACAGTCACACAACTCTCATATCACAGTCACACAACTCTCATATCACAGTCACACAACTCTCATATCACAGTCACACAACTCTCATATCACAGTCACACAACTCACATATCACAGTCACACAACTCATATCACAG
>NW_026602479.1:0-10000 GCF_029448725.1 Salvelinus fontinalis | reverse complement strand
ATCAGATGACAGTCTGATAACATATTTATGGTATGGGATAGGTTTTGTTAGAAAAAAGTGCATATTTCAGGTAGATGGCATAGGTTACAATTGCACCCACCGTCACAAATGGAATAGAAAAACTACTTAGAGCAACGTGTTTACCTACTTACTAATCATCAAACATTTCGTAAAAATACACAGCATACACGAATCGAAAGACACAGATCCTGTGAATACAGACAATATTTCAGATTTTCTAAGTGTCTTACAGCGAAAACACAATAAATCGTTATATTAGCATAGCACATAGCACATAGCAGCCCAGCATTGATTCTAGCCAAAGTGAGCGATAACGTCAACATCGCCAAAAATATATTAATTTTTTCACTAACCTTCTCAGAATTCTTCAGATGACACTCCTGTAACATCATATTACACAATCCATATAGAGTTTGATCGAAAATGTTTATATTTAGCCACCAAAATCATGGTTAGACAATGTGAAATGTAGCTCAGCTGGTCAGAAAATGTCCTTGCGCCACTTAGACAGTGATCTACTCTTATACATAAATACTCATAAACGTGACTAAAAAATATAGGGTGGACAGGGATTGATAGACAATTTAATTCTTAATACAATTGCGGAATTACATTTTTTAATTTATCCTTACTTTTCAATACAGTTTGCGCCTAGCGAAGCTACGTCAAAAAACATGGCGTCCTAAGCCACTAAAATGTTTCGACAGAAACACGATTTATCATAATAAAAATGTCCTACTTTGAGCTGTTCTTCCATCAGTATCTTGGGCAAAGGATCCTTTCTTGGGAATAATCGTCTTTTGGTGGAAAGCTGTCCTCTTGCCATGTGGAAATGCCAACTGCGTTCGGGATGAACTGAAAAGCGTGCCCAGCTATTCACATCGTTTCAAAAATAAATGTCCCAAAATCGCACTAAACGGATATAAATTGCTATAAAACGCTTTAAATTAACTACCTTATGATGTTTTTAACTCCTATAACGAGTGAAAAGATGACCGGAGAAATATAACAGGCTAAACTAACGCTTGGAACAGGAGCGGGTCGGTGTCCTCCACGCACGTTACGCACCAAGAAAAGACTTGCTAGCTACAGGGTTTTTTAATTTATAGGGCCTGTGAACGCGCAATCGACCCCATTGGAATCGTCATCACGTAAAGGTATCCAGGGGAAGACGTAAGAAGTGTCCGTATAGTCATAGCAATAACAGTGCCCTTTTAACTGACTTCAGAACAGTGGCCAACATTTCTGAAATCTGACTCCATGTCAGGGAAATTGCTGTAGAATGGTCTCTGTTCCACTTAGAGACAAAATTTCAACTCCTATAGAAACTATAGACTGTTTTCTATCCAATAATACTAATAATATGCATATTGTACGCTCAAGGATTTTGTGGGAAGCCGTTTCAAAAATTACCCAATTAGCATAAATAGTCTCAACAGCGCCCCCATCCTCAACAGGATATAGTGTGGTGCTTCTGACCAAGGCCCATAGGGAGGGACCGGAATATTTACCTGAAGAGCTCTCTGGATGGAATGTATACATGAGATGTACCTGTCAATCAAATGGAGAATGGTGGGGGGGTGGAGGGGGTCTCTGTGATGTTGAGGAAAGGGGATTCTCAATTTTCTGTCAGGAATCCCAGTTGGATTGAGTATGAGCATGTGTCCGTGTGTCCGTGTGTCCGTGTGTCCGTGTGTCCGTGTGTCCGTGTGTCCCTGTGTCCGTGTGTCCGTGTGTCCGTGTGTCTGTGTGTCCGTGTGTCCGTGTGTCCGTGTGCTCATACTTCAGTGTGTTTGTTAAAAGTGGGTCCTTAGGGTCTTGGATGTCTCTGTGGATACAGATGAACACTGTAAGACTCAGACCTGTGTGTGTGTGTGGAGTTCTCTGTTCCCTGTTGTTTGTCTCCCCAGGCAGAAGACCCCTGTCTAGCCTGCCATTTCTCAGCCTGACAGCCAAGAGCCAGACATCGGAACGAAGGAGGGAGGAAGGGAGGAAGGGAGGGGGGAGGAGGAGGAGGATGAGAGAGGGTAAAGAGGGAGGAGGGGGGAGAGAGGGGAAGGGTGGATAGGAAGGACGGATACGAGGTAGGTTGGAGAGAAGGGGGGAAGAGTAGAGAGAGGAGAGGGAGGGAGGGTGGGAGGGAGGGAGAGAGGGAGGGAGATGGAGGGACATGGAGGGACGGGAGTCCATCAAACTCTCACATTGCCTTCTCTCTCTCTCACTCATGTTCTATCTCTCTCTCTCTCTCCTTCACTCTGACCTTGGGGCCCAGGTGTGATCTCTATCAGCAAGGGGTGACACATAAAATCTTCCCCTTGTGTTTCACTTAACATTTCCCCACCTGGAGCTATGGGGGGAACCAATGTGGGGGAGAGGGGAACCAAAGACAAGGCCCCAGAGAAGGTCATGTCTCAAGGGGAGGGGGAATATCTTGGATGTTACACTGGCCTACATCAGCCCTCTCTGCCCTAACAGTCACCTTCTGTCTCTTTTGACAGATTGGCTGGAAATAAATGTCAGGTTTCAGGGCCGCCATCCCTACATCCCAAATCACACACTATTCCCTATTTAGTGCACTACGTTTCACCAGGGTCCATATGGTGCACTATATAGTGAATAAGGTGTCATTTGGGACACTGACCTTGCCTTTTATATTCTTCTATTTTTTGATGATGTGGCCTCTCTCCTCCTGTGGCCTTCAGATGACAGGCTGACACTGGTATTCTGATGGAACACTGTGGCCTCTTTCCTCCTGTGGCCTGCAGATGACAGGCTGACACTGGTATTCTGATGGAACACTGTGGCCTCTTTCCTCCTGTGGCCTGCAGATGACAGACTGACACTGGTATTCTGATGGAACACTGTGGCCTCTTTCCTCCTGTGGCCTGCAGATGACAGACTGACACTGGTATTCTGATGGAACACTGTGGCCTCTTTCCTCCTGTGGCCTGCAGATGACAGACTGACACTGGTATTCTGATGGAACACTGTGGCCTCTTTCCTCCTGTGGCCTGCAGATGACAGACTGACACTGGTATTCTGATGGAACACTGTGGCCTCTTTCCTCCTGTGGCCTGCAGATGACAGGCTGACACTGGTATTCTGATGGAACACTGTGGCCTCTTTCCTCCTGTGGCCTGCAGATGACAGGCTGACACTGGTATTCTGATGGAACACTGTGGCCTCTTTCCTCCTGTGGCCTGCAGATGACAGGCTGACACTGGTATTCTGATGGAACACTGTGGCCTCTTTCCTCCTGTGGCCTGCAGATGACAGACTGACACTGGTATTTTTCAGTTGACTCCATTTCTGGAGGTGTTAGATAGAGTTTAGAAGTGGTGTTTTACTAGACCTTGGATGCAGCTTTTTCTTTTGGTTTCATATATTAAGTTACTTCTCTGTTGTTGTTGTTGTTTGTGGTTGTTGTTGTTTGTTTGTTGTTGTTTTTTATTGTTGTTGTTGTTGTGTTTTGATTTGATAAAAAGTGATTTGATATTCAGTATATACAGACCAACAGAGATTCAGACTGATGTTTATAAGGACCATTTAGAAGGAGGAGTTCAGAGAATCTAAAGATATTAGTTGACCTGTTCAGATTGGAAAGGTTCCATCTTGGGATCATACTGGAATTGACCTACTTAGAGTTAATATGTGCTCTGGATCTGGGATTTGATGGAACTCACATCCAAATGTACCAGACCAACAGGTAACAACATGTTATATAGGACTGATGACGACCTACCAGACCAACAGGTAACATGTTATATAGGACTGATGACGACCTACCAGACCAACAGGTAACAACATGTTATATAGGACTGATGACGACCTACCAGACAAACAGGTAACATGTTATATAGGACTGATGACGACCTACCAGACCAACAGGTAACATGTTATATAGGACTGATGACGACCTACCAGCCCAACAGGTAACATGTTATATAGGACTGATGACGACCTACCAGACCAACAGGTAACATGTTATATAGGACTGATGACGACCTACCAGACCAACAGGTAACATGTTATATAGGACTGATGACGACCTACCAGACCAACAGGTAACAACATGTTATATAGGACTGATGACGACCTACCAGACCAACAGGTAACATGTTATATAGGATTGATGATGACCTACCAGACCAACAGGTAACAACATGTTATATAAGACTGATGACGACCTACCAGACCAACAGGTAACATGTTATATAGGATTGATGATGACCTACCAGACCAACAGGTAACAACATGTTATATAAGACTGATGACGACCTACCAGACCAACAGGCAACATGTTATATAGGATTGATGATGACCTACCAGACCAACAGGTAACAACATGTTATATAAGACTGATGACGACCTACCAGACCAACAGGTAACAACATGTTATATAGGACTGATGACGACCTACCAGACAAACAGGTAACATGTTATATAGGACTGATGACGACCTACCAGACCAACAGGTAACATGTTATATAGGACTGATGACGACCTACCAGACCAACAGGTAACAACATGTTATATAGGACTGATGACGACCTACCAGACCAACAGGTAACATGTTATATAGGACTGATGACGACCTACCAGACCAACAGGTAACAACATGTTATATAGGACTGATGATGACCTACCAGAGCAACAGGTAACAACATGTTATATAGGACTGATGACGACCTACCAGACCAACAGGTAACATGTTATATAGGACTGATGACGACCTACCAGACCAACAGGTAACAACATGTTATATAGGACTGATGACGACCTACCAGACCAACAGGTAACATGTTATATAGGACTGATGACGACCTACCAGACCAACAGGTAACATGTTATATAGGACTGATGACGACCTACCAGACCAACAGGTAACAACATGTTATATAGGACTGATGACGACCTACCAGACCAACAGGTAACATGTTATATAGGACTGATGACGACCTACCAGACCAACAGGTAACAACATGTTATATAGGACTGATGACGACCTACCAGACCAACAGGTAACATGTTATATAGGACTGATGACGACCTACCAGCCCAACAGGTAACATGTTATATAGGACTGATGACGACCTACCAGACCAACAGGCAACATGTTATATAGGACTGATGACGACCTAGCAGACCAACAGGCAACATGTTATATAGGACTGATGACGACCTACCAGACCAACAGGTAACATGTTATATAGGACTGATGATGACCTACCAGACCAACAGGTAACATGTTATATAGGACTGATGACGACCTACCAGACCAACAGGTAACATGTTATATAGGACTGATGATGACCTACCAGACCAACAGGTAACATGTTATATAGGACTGATGATGACCTACCAGACCAACAGGTAACATGTTATATAGGACTGATGATGACCTACCAGACCAACAGTTAACATGTTATATAGGACTGATGACGACCTACCAGACCAACAGGTAACAACATGTTATGTAGGACTGATGTGTTTGCGGCTTTGACAGGACTATTTATTAATTAGTTGATTAATTAGTTGATTAATTAGCATGATTAGTGTTTAGTAAGTATGTTTCCCTCATCTCTGTCTATGCTGTGAAGTCATCCAAAGGCCTTTGTTAAGTTAGTGTGTGTGAATATTCTCCCTCGTGGGGACATTTCCCACATCCCCATGAGGACGAAGGCAATTTTAAGTTCATGTGTTAGAATTAGGCTTAGGGGTAATTGGTTAGGTTTATGGTTAGGGTTTAGGTTTAGGGTAAGAGTAAGGGTTACAGTTACAGTTACAGTTATGGTTAGGTTTATGGTTAGGGTTTAGGGTTTAGGTTTAGGGTAAGGGTTACAGTTAGGGTTAGGGTTAGTGGGTAGGTTTAAGGTTAGGGTTTAGGTTTAGGGTAAGAGTAAGGGTTACAGTTACAGTTAGGGTTAGGTTTAAGGTTAGGGTTTAGGTTTAGGGTAAGAGTAAGGGTTACAGTTAGGGTTAGGGTTAGTGGTTGGGTTTAAGGTTAGGGTTTAGGTTTAGGGTAAGAGTAAGGGTTACAGTTACAGTTAGGGTTAGTGGTTAGGTTTAAGGTTAGGGTTTAGGTTTAGGGTAAGAGTAAGGGTTAGAGTTATGGTTAGGGTTAAGGTTATGGTTAAGGTTATGGTTTTGTTAAGGGTTAGGGGTTAGGGATTAGGGAAAATCGTTTTTTTTATGTAAATTAATTTTAGGTCCCCATGAGGATAGAAGAACATTGTGCGTGTGTGTCAACTGTTATACAAGGGCTCTGGTCAAAAGTAGTACACTATGTAGGGAATAGGGTGCCATTTGTTTTAATGTTCTTGTATTAAGATTTATATTGGAAAAACATCCTGCTCCTTGAATGTACGTCTTGGAGAACATACATCTCTATTACACGTCAATATGTCACCTCGCCAGTTACAAGACGCTTTATAGAACAAAATCATTGTATTAATGAATTTGTTGGGTCGGGATTGAAACACATCATCCACACTGTAGAGGAACTGACAACAAATGTCTCCAAAGAGAATCAATTTGGAGATATACATTACGTTATGTAAAGACAATCAATGAGGAGAAATACATTACATACTGTAAAGACAATCAATGAGGAGATATACATTACATACTGTAAAGACAATCATTGAGGAGATATACATTACATTATGTAAAGACAATCAATGAGGAGATATACATTACATTATGTAAAGACAATCAATGAGGAGATATACATTACATTCTGTAAAGACAATCAATGAGGAGATATACACCAGATTATGTAAAGACAATCAATGAGGAGATATACATTACATTCTGTAAAGACAATCAATGAGGAGATATACATTACATACTGTAAAGACAATCAATGAGGAGATATACATTACATTATGTAAAGACAATCAATGAGGAGATATACATTACATTCTGTAAAGACAATCAATGAGGAGATATACATTACATTCTGTAAAGACAATCAATGAGGAGATATACATTACATTCTGTAAAGACAATCAATGAGGAGATATACATTACATTCTGTAAAGACAATCAATGAGGAGATATACATTGCATACTCTAAAGACAATCAATGAGGAGATATACATTACATACTGTAAAGACAATCAATGAGGAGATATACATTACATTATGTAAAGACAATCAATGAGGAGATATACATTACATTCTGTAAAGACAATCAATGAGGAGATATACATTACATTCTGTAAAGACAATCAATGAGGAGATATACATTACATTCTGTAAAGACAATCAATGAGGAGATATACATTACATTCTGTAAAGACAATCAATGAGGAGATATACATTACATTCTGTAAAGACAATCAATGAGGAGATATACATTACATTATGTAAAGACAATCAATGAGGAGATATACATTACATTCTGTAAAGACAATCAATGAGGAGATATACATTACATTCTGTAAAGACAATCAATGAGGAGATATACATTACATTCTGTAAAGACAATCAATGAGGAGATATACATTACATTCTGTAAAGACAATCAATGAGGAGATATACATTACATTATGTAAAGACAATCAAGGAGGAGATATACATTACATTCTGTAAAGACAATCAATGAGGAGATATACATTACATTCTGTAAAGACAATCAATGAGGAGATATACATTACATTCTGTAAAGACAATCAATGAGGAGATATACATTACATTATGTAAAGACAATCAATGAGGAGATATTCATTACATTCTGTAAAGACAATCAATGAGGAGATATACATTACATACTGTAAAGACAATCAATGAGGAGATATACATTACATTCTGTATCTCCTCACGGTATAAATGAAGAATTAGATTTCAGCTCGTTCCTTTAAGACTGTTATCCATATCAGATTTTACATAATCGGTTTATGAGTTGGCCCCACATATTAATGAACGTCTTTGCCTGAGGTCCTTTGTGGTGGGCTCATGAATTGAATCTCATGACTTGACGTGATGTATTTAGGTGAGTGGACACCTGGGGTGATTGATTTGTGAGTTGCCCTTCGTGCCCGCTGTCATACCCTATAATTCTGCATCTCTTTGTGACTAATTTGTATACAGGTAGAAAAGCAACATCCCTGACGACTGGCAACCCTGATTAGATACACCTGCTGTTCTTTACAAAATTATATTTTGAATTGAAATCAAATTGCACCTACACACTGAAGAAGAAGACCGTACGCTGTCCCTGATGAAAATAATTACAAACACTGAATAATGAAGTTAGCTTTATGCAACATCTTTTTGAGAGCAAACCCATTCCACCTCTTTGTTTGCCATTTGGGAAGCAGGGTATTTCTATGGTTACAGTGACTGTGTGACCTCTACAGGGTCGTTCCCTTACTCTAGGTGAGGTTGTGAGTCAGGGGCCTGATTCCGTCACCCCTGGTTACCAGATCACTGATTCCGTCACCACCGGTTATTTCTCTACTTCCTGGATTGGATAGGGTGTGATGGAGAGCATTGAGGTGTGTGTGTCTGTGCGTCTGGCGTGTGCCCGTGCATATTTGTGCGCGCGTGCGTGTTTGTGTGCGCGTGTGTAGTTGTGCAACGGTGTGCGTGTGTGCGTGTGTGCGTGTGTGCGCGTGCGCGCGTGCGTGCGTGCGTGTGTGTGTGTGTGTGTTGGCAGAAGGGAGGAGGCAGTCTGCTGTAAGAGATGGGTGGAGGCTGAATGGTAGTAAGAGTGAACAGGGTTAACCTTTGAGGAATGTGTTTTTTGACAGTCCTTCAGTACAGAAAGGACGAGTCACCTAGAAAATAGGTATTTTCACATGTGTCGAGTTGTAGACAGGATGGGTTCAGAGGCTTATAGGACAGAGAGAGGGATTACAGGTCACCTACAGAGGATGTTAGACAGAATGTAATGAGGTGCTTTGGGACAAACTAAGACAGAATAAAGAGAGATTGTGTTTGGAATGCAGTAGGTTACCCTTAACGTTCCTGCTCGTGATGATGAAGTGTGTGTTGTGTCTGTGAGGGAGTCCATACAGTACGTGTGAGGCTGTGTGTGTAATTACATGAATTCCTGTGCAATCTGTGGATACCTGTTCAGATTGGAATGTTTCTATTTTGGGATTATATTGGGAATGGGGCTGTACCAATGTGGGTCGGTTGGAGAAGGCGATTGTAAGTCTATTTCTTCAAAGTAATGAAGTGTGTCTGAGGACTTAGAGGCTGTGTCTCAAGTGGCATCATACTCCCTATGTAGTGTGCAATTGTTGACTAGGGTCCACAACGTAGGGAATAGGGTCCACTGCGTAAGGAATAGCGTGTCATTTAGAACACAGACATAGACAGAGCTAGGTCATCTATATATAGTTCTTAAAGCAGCCTCCTTCATGTGAGGCGTTCCACAGGGCACTAAGTGAATTTCTAGTATGTGTATGTGATCCCTACGGGAACTGAATCAACAACCTTGATGCTGCTAATGCCACGCTCTTAGCAACTGAGCCACAGAGGACTACAAGCTCACTCCAAGGCAGAAGGAGAAGGATACACATACATTTTCTCTCTCCCTGAAAGAGGGAGATATATAGAGAGAGAGATAACGAGAGAAAAGGTGAGGGGAAGATCGAAAGGGAGAGGGAAAGAGAGAAAGATTGAGGGGACAAGAAAAGGGGTGAGGAGAAGAGAGAGAGACACAGAGAGAGAGAGAGAGAGAGAGAGAGAGAGAGAGAGAGAGAGAGCGAGAGAAAGAGAGAGAGACACAACCAGAGGGGAGAGAGATTTAGAGAGAAAGAGAGAGGGAGACAGAGAGAGAGTGAGACAGAGACAGACAGAGAGAGAGACAGAGAGAGAGTGAGACAGAGACAGAGAGAGATAGAGAGAGAGACAGAGAGAGAGAGAGAGAGAGAGAGAGAGAGAAGAGAGATAGAGACAGAGAGAGAGTGAGATAGAGACAGAGAGAGATAGATAGAGAGAGAGACAGAAAGAGAGAGAGGGGGAG
>NW_026602478.1:0-16607 GCF_029448725.1 Salvelinus fontinalis | reverse complement strand
TCTTCTTCTTTCACTGTAACAGCCTCACCGTCTACCTGTTTTTGTATTTTGACATCCTCTTTCTCCTCTTTCACGACAATGTTTAGCCACATAACCTCTTTCTTCGTCCAGCAGATCTCCTCTTCTTTAGGAGAGTAGCTTAGTGACCGCATGGTCGGGGATGTTAGCTAGGCTAATGCTAACTTAACCAGCCCGCTAACTGACTAATAACTACAACACCGTAAATGTGAAATTAAATCGACAACTAACTAGACGACAGACGAGGGTTTAAAACACAGTGGCTAATATACACTAAAGCGTCTAAAGAGCTTTATTGGTTCGTATATTTTGTCTAGCAAGCTACGGAGGTGGCTGACTGTCTGTTGCTGCTGTTGATAAAAGCGTTCCGTCCACTAGATTATACGTCACGGTAGCAGCATTGCCTTAAAGTCGCAGACCGCCATCTGCTGACTGGAGTGGGTTAAGTAGTTAAGAAAAACGCATATTTTATTTTCAGACAGAAAGTTAAAGGATAGGAGTCAGGGACGTCAATAGAACTAAAATATTAATTAGCCCCCCCCCCCCCCCCCCTAAATAAATCAATATCAGTCAATATATTTTTTCTGTGATTTCTTTTTTTTTGTCAACCGTTTCATCGCATCTTAAACTTCTTACGGGGCCGGCACTAGGGCCGGGGGAGACTGCTGCTTCACTAGTGACTGTTAGACTTTCTTCAGCAAAGATCCCTGAAAGAAATACTTCGAGAGAGGGGTACCACTACAAAGAACTGAACTGGATCAAAGATGGCGGACAAAAATACTAGGAGAGAGGGGAACCCCTACACAGAACTGGATCAAAGATGGCGGACAGAAATACTAGGAGAGAGGGGTACCACTACACAGAACTGATCTGAATCAAAGATGGCGGACAGAAATACTAGGAGAGAGGGGTAACCCCTACACAGAACTGAACTGGATCAAAGATGGCGGACAGAAATACTAGGATGGAAGCAAATGTAAGGGATTATAACGTCATAACTAATCACGCAAAAACATGTACAGTTGACAGGAATGTTAGTTCATGTAGAGACAAACGATTATGCATTTTTTAAATCATAGTTCATTTACGAAAATCGTGATTTAGCCAGCTAGCTGGCTAGCTTTATGGGTGTTGTGACATGAGTATGAAATTGTAATTCTGGTTGTTTTAGGAACTCCTGAAACAACCAGCAAACCAGGCTGTCGTTTTGGGAAACAGTGGGTGTAAAGAATCTAGCTAGCTGAAGAATTTACAGCAAATTGAATGTACAATTTTGTAAGCTTTCCTTGCTGATATTTACCATGCAGATAGATGAAATAACGTAGCTAGCTATGTTCTTGCTTATTGTGCAGTGGATGATTAAAATACCTCTATGCCTATGGATGTGTAGCTAGCTATCTAGCCGATCTGTGTATGGACCCAAACGTTTGGTATACATATTAGTCCAGAACCTAGCTATGAACCTCAGCTATCATAGCCAGTTGTATCAACTTCAAAACAGCCTGAATGACATTAATGAAGCCTATGGATTGAGTAGAATATAATATCATGTTGTACCAAGGATGCAAGTCGTATATACATGTAGTTATTACCATGCATGAGATCCCCACATTGTAGCCTGTACATTTAATATATTCACTGATCATGTACTCTACCTTGGCAAATAAAGGTGCAGTTTAGGTATGAATGTCTTTGAGATGATTGTTCAGTCATATCCAATACCAGGAGTATCAAATTCCAGTCTTTGAATGACACTGTGTCTTCATGTATGTATTACAATTATACACTTCAACAGTGTTTATCAATCTTGGTCCTGGGACATCAATGGTTACACATTGTAACTAATAGACTAGAAACAGGATTTAACTAGTTAATTCATATATACAGAAATATAATGTTAAAAAACAGTACACTACACTTCCTATGCATCATGTAAATACTCTAACACCGGTTCATCTCAACATCTAATGCCCTTCATCTGCAGAGAGGTGTAAAAGACAGAAAGGGAAAGAGGTAAGCACATAGGAGCAGGGAAGGCAGCACATGATTAATGAATCACAGTGCTACATAAATATTCTCTCAGTTCATCACAATTACATAATAGTGTCTCTAGTTGGCCCAAAGGTGATCTTAAAAGAGGGTGAGGTGGCGATGATGGAACTAGGGGTTGGCATCCTCTCACATCAAAACATATCTGCAGACGAGAGACAGATGGAGAGAGAGACCAGTACAAAAAAAAAGTATGAATGTATGTACTTGTAAGTCGCTCTGGATAAGAGCGTCTGCTAAATGACTTAAATGTAAATGTAAGCCTTGTGTTTTTATTTTTTATTCTGACATTGTTAGTCATCAATCAGGAGGTGAAATGCAAAACTGACCTTGGATCATTAACTCTGGGACTACTGCATCTATCTGTATTTCAATGTAAAGCATCTCTTTAATAATACTTCCTGTGTAATATAAACTGACCTGGGATCATTAACTCTGGGACTACTGCACCTCTGTCTGTATTTCAATGTAAAGCATCTCTTTAATACTACTTCCTGTATAATATAAACTGACCTGGGATCATTAACTCTGGGACTACTGCTTCTATCTGTATTTCAATGTAAAGCATCTCTTTAATAATACTTCCTGTTGACCTGACCAAGTGACCTCACCTTTGATCATGCTGTGCCCTCTATGTAGCCAGTTCAGATGCAGGAGGGGTTCACCGACACAGCTGATATAACCTAGAGGATTTAGGGAGAAGGGGAGAGAGGGATGAAGTGAAGGAGAGAGACTGTTATTGAGAAAATAAGGTAGTTAAAGCCACAGTGTTCAACAGGAATCTGTGTGTGGCTTCACGTGGTGTCCACACCACACTAAGTGGCTGCAGAGTACTTTATGCTGAAAAACATGAACGGACACACGAGGACAAACAATATAGCGTAGTTATAGAAATAATGAAGTGTCTTAGTATTCTCCATGGTTGGCCCTGTTGCCTATTCTTTGAAGGTGGAAGGAGCCACAGTTATACACCTGAGCCTGCTTACTGCACAACACAATCCATCAATCAGATTGATACATGAGTGTGTAGGTGTGGGTTATAGGGTGTCTAATTGTTCTACATTTTCTCAAAATGGCTGATTTAAAATAGCCTGTTTTGTTTTTGCACAGACATCAAACCCTTACCTAAACAGCACCCTCACCTGAGAAGTAGAAATCAAAGGGTGAAAAACTGTGAATTGAATAACTGCAGTTGACATAGCTAAGTAAATGGAAGAATACTCTTATTGCAATGTGAATGGCAAAGCCTTTGGTTGTGCATAGTGTAGTCTATGGTGTTGCTAGGGAACAGCACCCTCTCTGAAGAGTCTTTGGTTGTGCATAGTGTATTCTATGGTGTTGCCAGGGAACAGCACCCTCTTAAACGAGCATTTGGTTGTGCATAGTGTAGTCTATGGTGTTGCCAGGGAACAGCACCTTCTTTGAAGAAGTAGGAGGTGAATATCTCCTGCACACGGATTGCCTCTCTTGCTGCGTGGTTGGACCCCATCCTTGAAACATCCTGCAGAGCAGCAGACTCCTCCTCTGGGACACGGCGGCGAGCTGCAGATCCCCTCCTGGTCCTCGTGTCCATCCTCATGAAGTTACGCAGGACACAGGTAGCCTTCACACATCTGCATTCCTCCAGGAGGCAGTCCCAGATGACCCTGGTCACCCAACCTTGCAGTGCCCTACACGGTAACTGTAGGCAATCGTTTTGAAGGAATCTCCAGTTACAAGGTATCTGTAGGAATATGGAAGACAATGTAATTATTAGACTGTTACATCACCAGGTCATTGTGGATTACTAAAGTATAATATCCCTGATAACAAATCATGATAACATTGGATTGATAGATGCATGGGCACACATATGTGCATGTGTAGCATGTTACAATAACAGGATCATATCAAGGATGGCATCACAAATGAATACATAAATACCACTTGAAGCTTGATGATGAGTTGATCATTTGAATCAGCTGTGCAGTGCTGAGGCAAAAACAACAATGTGCCTCTTTGAGTCCCCAGGACTGAGAACCACTGCTCTTCATTGAGACCTCTTCATATATTTTACATTTACATTTAAGTCATTTAGCAGACGCTCTTATCCAGAGCGACTTACATTTAACCTTTTTTTATTTAACTAGGCAAGTCAGTTAAGAACAAACTCTTATTTTCAATGACGGCCTAGGAACAGTGGGTTAACTGCCTTGTTCAGGGGCAGAACGACAGATTTGTACCTTGTCAGCTCGGGGATTTGAACTTGCAACCTTTCAGTTACTAGCCCAACGCTCTAACCACTAGGCTACCCTGCCGCCCCCATATGTAGACTGGCTTTCAGAGAGCTCTTTATCTGAGGACAGTAAACCTCACAAGAAACACACTTCATTATAGTCAAATTACACCACACTGAATATGATGTTACTATTATCTCCGTCCTCACTTCTAGGGACAGGAACTACACAAAAGTACCTTCCCTATCCAGAATAGCCTCCTCTCTCACTGACAGTTGGGGCTGCTATCCTTTCACCCTCCTCCATGGCTGTTAGCTAGCTACCTACAAAAGCATTTGGAGTTTGTTTTTTACAGTGATAAATACATCAAGATAGCTAGCTAATATGAAGTTAGACAGCTGATGATATTTAATTCACTTAGCTATCTATCTATACAGACTGGTTACCTATTTAGATGTGATATAAAAGTATTGTGTGAAATTATTTTGATGTTAAAGTATTTTAAATTATTTTGATGTGATATGAAAGTATTGTGTGAAATAATTGTTATGTGATATGAAAGTATTATGTGAAATTATTTTGAGGAGTAACGGGAGCAGAGAATCAGCAGTAGAAACAATAACAAAGCGTACTCCCTGCCCGTTGAGAATCGATTCACATTTAGATGAAATATTTGACTATTTTAGCTGCCAGAGCAAGTCTACCTCTGAAAATAACATACAGTCCTTGGACCTTGAGGAGTAACGGGGGCAGCAATCAGCAGTAGAAACAATAACAAAGCGTACTCCCTGCCTGTTTCGGTAAAAAGCTGAGGGATGGGGCTGGAGAAATGCAACCATCCATGATTTCAACATTATAATTTTAACCATGTTTTGGGGATATACCGTGTTTGTTTATATTTACTGACAAACATTGGAGTAAAAAAAAGCTCATATTTTGGGTTCTGATGGGGTACGACAGTTGAACTAAGCTCATGAGGCATTTATAAGTGATTTCTTCAAGAAACAATGGGTACATATCATTAATGTATAAGTCCCAAAATGGATGTAACAACTGCTGATTGCCCCTTTAAGACTACATATTGGGCTAATCTAATAGGAAATATTGAGGACTACGGTATTTCAGGCATTGTCATTGGATGCATTTGATCAATTGTTAACGTTTTGTTGATGGTCCACTCTTGATGTTCTACACGTTACAGTGTAGCTTCAGCCATTCCTACAGAACAACATTAAAGTGTAGAACCCCTTTACTGCATATTGGTTCAACGACTGCAGAGACGGTACTTACTGGGGTTAAACGGATCTCCAACCTCCTCTTCTTCCTCCAATGTGACAGTAATCTCCCCCTCCTCCTCTTTC
The DNA here is from genome assembly GCF_029448725.1 of Salvelinus fontinalis. Classification (NCBI taxonomy): domain Eukaryota; kingdom Metazoa; phylum Chordata; class Actinopteri; order Salmoniformes; family Salmonidae; genus Salvelinus; species Salvelinus fontinalis. Next base: position 10,963 of record NW_026602478.1, on the reverse strand, counting down.
ACACCAATAACTGCGTCCTCCTCTTTCACATCCATCTCCTCTTCTTTTACTGTAACATCCTCCTCCTCTTTCACTGAAACGTCTTTCTCTTCTTCTTTCACCGTAACAGCCTCACCCTCTACTTCTTGTTTCACTGTGACATCCTCTTCTTCCTCCTCCTCTTTCACGGCAATGTTCAGCCCCAGATCTTCTTTCTCCGTCCAGCAGACCTCCTCTTCTTTAACAAGAGGGGAGTAGTTTAGGGAGCTCATGTTCGGGGATGTTAGCTAGCTAGCTATCATTAGCGACTAGGCTAGTGCTAACTTAACCAGCCAGCTACTATAGCTGACTAATACAAAAAAACGTAATATTCAATTAAATAGGTTAACAAGTTGATACGATAGAAGTGTGGCTAAAACACAGTAGCTAATATACACCGAAAGCGTATAAATAGCTTGAATCTTTCGGCTATGTTGGCTAGCAAGCTACCGAGGTGGTTGACGAGCTGTTTCTGAAGAACCGTCCACTAGATTATACGTCACGCTGGCAGCGTCGCCTGAAAGACGCACATCGCCGTCTAATGACTGGAGGGGAAACGCAGTTGAGGATCATATTTTATTTTCAGACAAAGATTATTTTAAATGGATTTAATTAAATAATACTATTATATTGAGACATACAAAGACAGGAATGTGTTGATTGATTAATGTGAATAAAAAATGTTTACCACAGCACATTTAAGGCAGTTTCATTAAGTTATACTACATCTAAATTAGCAGCTAGCTACTGTAGGTCTATACTGCTCCTACATGGTGTAACAATACATCATATAGATGTATATAATGAACAGACTAGGTCTATACTGCTCCAACATGGTGTAACAATACATCATATAGATGTATATAATGAACAGACTAGGTCTATACTGCTCCAACATGGTGTAACAATACATCATGTAAATGTATATAATGAACAGACTAGGTCTATACTGCTCCAACATGGTGTAACAATACATCATATAGATGTATATAATGAACAGACTAGGTCTATACTGCTCCAACATGGTGTAACAATACATCATGTAAATGTATATAATGAACAGACTAGGTCTATACTGCTCCTACATGGTTTAAAAATACATCATATAGATGTATATAATGAACTGACTAGGTCTATACTGCTCCTACATGGTGTAACAATACATCATGTAGATGTATATAATGAACAGACTAGGTCTATACTGCTCCTACATGGTTTAAAAATACATCATATAGATGTATATAATGAACAGACTAGGTCTATACTGCTCCTACATGGTTTAAAAATACATCATATAGATGTATATAATGAACAGACTAGGTCTATACTGCTCCAACATGGTGTAACAATACATCATGTAAATGTATATAATGAACAGACTAGGTCTATACAGCTCCTACATGGTGTAACAATACATCATGTAAATGTATATAATGAACAGACTAGGTCTATACAGCTCCTACATGGTGTAACAATACATCATATAGATGTATATAATGAACAGACTAGGTCTATACTGCTCCTACATGGTGTAACAATACATCGTGTAGATGTATATAATGAACAGACTAGGTCTATACTGCTCCTACATGGTGTAACAATACATCATGTAGATGTATATAATGAACAGACTAGGTCTATACTGCTCCTACATGGTGTAACAATACATCATGTAGATGTATATAATGAACAGACTAGGTCCATACTGCTCCTACATGGTGTAACAATACATCATGTAGATGTATATAATGAACAGATTAGGTCTATACTGCTCCTACATGTTTATGCATTATTATGTGTTATTTCTTTCTCCTTTATTTAACCAGGTCGGCCAGTTGAGAACAAGTTCTCATTTACAACTGCGACCTGGTCAAGATAAAGCAAAGCAGTTCGACAAAAACAACAACACAGAGTTACACATAAACAAACATTCAGTCAACAACACAATAGAAGACAGAGAATATATTTTTATGTTTAGAAATATTGTGAAACACGATCATTCCATTATTAATGCAGATATTATGGACATTTTATTTAAAACATGTAATTAAACTATAATTGTAGCTTCTTTAATTAAGACCCAAAATGTATTTGCTATAATGTGTGCTATTGCCCGGCTATTAAAAGGAACAGGCGACTATTTGAGACTCAGCCTCAGAAATGTTTGGTCACATGGAGTCAAGTGGTCACTAGATGTCTACAGTGCCAAAGAGAATTATAGTTGGGAGTGTTGGGAGTGTCCAGTGTGTTGATATAACGGTAATAATGTCACTTGGAGTCAAGTGGTCACTAGATGTCTACGGTACCAAAGAGAATTATAGTTGGGAGTGTTGGGAGTGTCCAGTGTGTTGATATAACGGTAAGGTCTGAATGCTTTCCGAATGCATTGCATATATAGGGGCAGTACTTAGTGACATCACTTCATGAAACAGGAGGTACAAATATATAACTTAGGTTCACAATATCAACATTCAATGTATCAACATATATGACCAAGCTGGAAGTGGAAACGCCAGCCCAGCCACAATCCTAGAGGTTCACTGATGATCAACCTCCTCCTTCACATCTGACTCCTGATGATCAACCTCCTCCTTCACATCTGACTCCTGATGATCAACCTCCTCCTTCATATCTGACTCCTGATGATCAACCTCCTCCTTCACATCTGACTCCTGATGATCAACCTCCTCCTTCACATCTGACTCCTGATGCTCAACCTCCTCCTTCACATCTGACTTCTGTGATCAATCCAGAGCGTCTTCTTTTTTTGGGAATCGCGATAGGACGTCATCACCACAATCGCCCACAAGTTAATTGTCATTCAGGTTATTAATGGGAAGAACATTAGCAATATGTCCTGTCTGGTAACTTGTCTCGTTCAAAAGATTAACATTGGCAGGTGAACAGGGAGAAACCTCATTTAAAAAACTCAGTTGATCTTAAACTGCAGAAAACATTTTGGAAGTCTTTAACTGCATCAAAGTCTGTGGCCTGTGATGTTGGGACAAATGATAGTCCCTTATTATACAAGAGACAAAATTCACAAATTCTACAGCACAACGGCAGAGTCATGTCTTCAGTGTAAAACTAACAATGACTCAATAATCCTTCTGGGAATGTTATGATGTCATAAAGGTATGGGCGGAGTTAGAAAGTTGGCTGTCAGAAGTACAGTTATACAATGTAAAATTACTTTTAATCCGTCTGTCTGTATATTTCAAAACAGGACATTTGAGGGTGCAGTGAGATACCCCAGAGTTGGACGATACTTTTCTCATAAATCATCTTAAATATTATACTTAATTAAACCTGGAAATCAACCAATCCTCTGTTGTTAATTCAATAGAAAGGTCAAATGCTTTATTATCCAAAAGTTGAAAGTGAGTTGGCATCTGACAGAAAAAAGGTGATGGAATGAAGTTAATGGAGATGTGGAGGTGTGTTCTAGTGGGTCTGGGCAGGTGTGATGTAGTTAATGGAGATGGAGGTGTGTTCTAGTGGGTCTGGGAAGGTGTGATGTAGTTAATGGAGATGGAGGTGTGTTCTAGTGGGTCTGGGCAGGTGTGATGTAGTTAATGGAGGTGTGTTCTAGTGGGTCTGGGCAGGTGTGATGTAGTTAATGGAGATGGAGGTGTGTTCTAGTGGGTCTGGGCAGGTGTGATGTAGTTAATGGAGATGGAGGTGTGTTCTAGTGGGTCTGGGCAGGTGTGATGTAGTTAATGGAGACGGAGGTGTGTTCTAGTGGGTCTGGACAGGTGTGATGTAGTTAATGGAGATGGAGGTGTGTTCTAGTGGGTCTGGGCAGGTGTGATGTAGTTAATGGAGATGGAGGTGTGTTCTAGTGGGTCTGGGCAGGTGTGATGTAGTTAATGGAGATGGAGGTGTGATGTAGTTAATGGAGATGGAGGTGTGTTTTAGTGGGTCTGGGCAGGTGCGATGTAGTTAATGGAGATGGAGGTGTGTTCTAGTGGGTCTGGGCAGGTGTGATGTAGGTAATGGAGATGGAGGTGTGTTCTAGTGGGTCTGGGCAGGTGTGATGTAGTTAATGGAGATGGAGGTGTGTTCTAGTGGGTCTGGGCAGGTGTGATGTAGTTAATGGAGATGGAGGTGTGTTCTAGTGGGTCTGGGCAGGTGTGATGTAGTTAATGGAGATGGAGGTGTGTTCTAGTGGGTCTGGGCAGGTGTGATGTAGTTAATGGAGATGGAGGTGTGATGTAGTTAATGGAGATGGAGGTGTGTTCTAGTGGGTCTGGGCAGGTGCGATGTAGTTAATGGAGATGGAGGTGTGTTCTAGTGGGTCTGGGCAGGTGTGATGTAGTTAATGGAGATGGAGGTGTGTTCTAGTGGGTCTGGGCAGGTGTGATGTAGTTAATGGAGATGGAGGTGTGATGTAGTTAATGGAGATGGAGGTGTGTTCTAGTGGGTCTGGGCAGGTGCGATGTAGTTAATGGAGATGGAGGTGTGTTCTAGTGGGTCTGGGCAGGTGTGATGTAGTTAATGGAGATGGAGGTGTGTTCTAGTGGGTCTGGGCAGGTGTGATGTAGTTAATGGAGATGGAGGTGTGTTCTAGTGGGTCTGGGCAGGTGTGATGTAGTTAATGGAGATGGAGGTGTGTTCTAGTGAGTCTGGGCAGGTGTGATGTAGTTAATGGAGATGGAGGTGTGTTCTAGTGAGTCTGGACAGGTGTGATGTAGTTAATGGAGATGGAGGTGTGTTCTAGTGGGTCTGGGCAGGTGTGATGTAGTTAATGGAGATGGAGGTGTGTTCTAGTGAGTCTGGACAGGTGTGATGTAGTTAATGGAGATGGAGGTGTGTTCTAGTGGGTCTGGGCAGGTGTGATGTAGTTAATGTTTGTATGATGTTGTCGTTTGTATGTTTTTGTATTGTTTATAAAAAGATAAAATAAAATATTTTTCCCAATGCAAAGTTACACCTCACTGTTCTATTTTTGGACTTATTACATTAAACCAATCAGAATTTAGAAGAATGCCAAAGTCAGGTGTAAAGTAAAATGGAGGACCAGCCTATTCCCTATGATGTAAACTACAACAGAAATAACTTCAAATGTAAAGAGATTTCTGGCATCAGGACAAAAATGTGATTCAGAGTCACCGAAAATATTTTAAGTATTTTAATTAAACTCAAACGGTAAATGCAATTCTCGTATATACGGGTTCACTGTATCACCACGCAGGGTAGATCAGAGAACTGTGGAATGTACTCAAATAGTAGTTTTTATACTATGACAGTTTTAGTTCCAACTCTTCCCGTTGGCCTATCATAGTAGAGGCTTAGCATGGTTAATACTCTTGCTCCGCTTTTGGGGGCACCCGAACTTGTCCAAGCCCCTTGGCGCTTTTCTTTGTCCACATCTGGTTGCTGGGTAGAGTAGCTCCGTCTTGTGTCTCCCCTTGATTCAATATGCCAACAGGCTATAGTGCATAAACATAAATCCTAACAAAATGTAGAACTTCAAATTAAGCCAATCGTTTGCACTCATGACTTGAGTGATTTAAAGTAAACCAACGTTTTGGAAATACAAAACGCCATCTAACCAAATATCAAAGTATGTTATCTTAGCCAGCCAGCTAACATTAGCTAAATGCAGTTATCTTAGCCAGCCAGCTAACGTTAACTATATGCAGTTATCTTAGCCAGCCAGCTAACATGAGCTATATACAGTTATCTTAGCCGGCCAGCTAACGTTAGCTATATGCAGTTATCTTAGCCGGCCAGCTAACGTTAGCTATATGCAGTAATCTTAGCCGGCCAGCTAACGTTAGCTATTTAGCCAACTAGCTATTAGCCTAACCAGCGTAGCCAACCAGCTAACGTTAACTATTTAGCCAACTAGCTATTAGCCTAACCAGCGTAGCCAACCAGCTAATGTTAGCTATTTAGCCGACTAGCTATTAGCCTAACCAGCGTAGCCAACCAGCTAACGTTAGCTATTTAGCTAACTAGCTATTAGCCTAACCAGCGTAGCCAACCAGCTAACGTTAGCTATTTAGCCAACTAGCTATTAGCCTAACCAGTGTAGCCAACCAGCACCGAGACCATTTAGAACCAAACTAACAAAACCTAAACGTGTTTGCAGAACAAAAGATCAGAGACAAACAGAATGATGGGAGGAAATTAACCTTCAGAAGTCATTGATCAATGCTGATAAAGTGACACACTGCTTAAATAATAATGAGTAGTTATTTATGATGTAAGGTGATTTGTAGAGCAGTCAGTTGGCTGTCGGCTGCAGTGTCGAACCAAACCAAACCAATCAGGTGGTTGTTCGATGAAACGAAGCTTCAGACGTCATTGATGACGTGCTGCTGATAAAGTGATACAGCCATCAGCACACTGCTTTGAAGTTTAATGCTTTCAAGGCCTCGTACCTCCGGTTTCAAACATAACATCCCCACCGAAAAGTTGACAATACAAAAAGGAGCAAGCAGGTTGATTTCCTCTGTCATTTTGAGCCCACGGCAAGAAGTCACCAGAGCCCACCGTGCTAACAGGTTCCCACTAGATAACACAACCACACAGTTAATGAAAAGCATGAGGTGAAGCTTGAGCTAGATATCAACCTATCGAGCTGGTGTGACCTTCCTGGTCTCTCAAGTCAGTGAGTCAACACAGGAAGGAGCAATGGATGGATAGTTCATTTATTTCCAAAGCTGCAATGATGGGACACACACACAGTATGGATGAATGATCAGTAGTGACGGGATATAAATAGCACTCCCACAGCAAGTCTACATTAATCTGCCCTATAATATACTAACAAAAAAACTATTGAAATGTCAATCAAAGTCATTGTGATCGTATAGTGGATTTAACAATTCCTACTAATTCCTAATTTACTAAAATAAATATATACATTGTTTCCATGTGTCTCATATTCACTACATCAGAATAAACTGTCATCCATTTTACTATCAAAATATATCAAATTAACCTGAAGATTTACTCAATGTCCCCCTCTGGTGGCGAAGAAGTATAATACACCTAAACTAACAAAACCGGGCTGATAAACTGGCTGGTGTTCATGAGTTTATAAAACATGTACTTTATACATTTGTCATAAATGACCTGCATTGATGAGACACACGGTGTGGATGAATGATCAGTAGTCGACAGGGTAAAAATAGCACTCCTAAAGAAGATGCATTTTCCAGTTAGATACCAACTTGAAAGAGGGAACTTTAGCATAAAACCCACATGGAAAACTGAGATTTGGCAAATAACATATAAAGAGAGGCTTATTTGACGCCAAACCAACAACAGTAGTTACTAAAACATAAATTGCTAATGTATGATTTAAAAGGTGGATTTTATGATGTAATGTCAACTTTATATATTTCTATCCCGGGACTATTCAATTTTGAACTCACCCACAGCAATTCTCCATAAATCTGCTGTGGATTACCCAGAATCCCGAAATAAATGAATACATATGTGATCATTCAAAAAACATAACTGGTTGTGCTTGTAGGGAACCAGATCGTGAACACAACTAAGTTACTAAGTCTTTAACCACACTGTATTGTTACACTGGTGAGTAAAAACTCATTCTTCCTACACTAACTTTTGGTCTGAACATTATAATATATATTTTACGTCACACTAGCGTCATTGTCTTAAAGTTGCACATCTCCATCGCAGTCAGAGGTTCAGACTGAGCGTTACCCACTCCAGTCAGCAGATGGCGGTGTGCGATTTTAAGGCAATGCTGTTAGTGTGACGTATAATCTAGTGGACGGAACGCAATGCTGTTAGTGTGACGTATAATCTAGTGGACGGAACGCTTCTTTCAGCAGCAGCAATAGTTAGTCCGCCACCTCGGTAGCTTGCTAGCCTAAATAGCCGAACCCATAAAGCTCTTTAGACGCTTTAGTGTATATTAGCCACTGTATTTTAAACCCTCGTCTGTCGTCTAGTTAGTTAGTTATCCTATTTCATTTCATATTTACGGTGTTGTTATTATTCAGCTGGCGGGCTGGTTAAGTTAGCATTAGCCTAGCTAGCTAACATCTCCGACCATGAGTTCACTAAATTACTCTCTTCCTGCTGAAGAAGAGACGGTCTGCTGGACGGAGAAAGAAGCTCTCATCAAAGAGGAGGAGGAAGAGAAGGATGTTACAATACAAAAACAAGTAGAGGGTGAGGCTGTTACAGGGAAAGAAGAAGGTAAAGACGTTTCAGTGAAAGAAGAGGAAGACGTTACAGTGAAAGAAGAGGCGTTCAGAGTGAAAGAGGAGGAGGGTGTTACAGTAAAAGATGAGGAGGATTCAGTTTTTGAAGTGAAAGCGGAGGATGGGGAGATTACGGTCTCATCGGAAGAAGAGGAGGAGGAAACTGGATATCTGGGCCCGATTTCCCAAACGCAATTTAAGGCATCCAGTGGTTCTAAAGATGAACTTAGCCATAAGATGGTTTTGAGAAACCGGGCCGTGATTACCACTGGTAAGTACTGTCTTAAAAACAGAGGCACAAACTCTGCAGTTGTTGAACTGATGTTTGGTGTTAAAGGGGAAATCGACAATTGCTACATCCATATTTTGACTTTTAAATTATTTATTTATAGCCATTGATTCTTGAAGAATATAACACATGCCTCATGAGCTTAGTTCAACTGTTGTACCCCATCAGATCCCAAAATAAGCTTTTTTTACTCCAATGTTTAGAAACAATGTAAATCAACAGCCTCAACATGGTTAAAACTATAATGTTGATATCATGGATGGCCAGTCCTTGCATCCATAGGTCTGTCTATGAATTTGAGAGTAGTTGCATTTCTCCAGCCCCATCATCTTATTACCAAAACAGTGGTGGAATTACAGTTTTGTTATTGGTTGAACTGCAGATTGGTTGATTGATGTGTGGCTTTTTTAAAGGGACAACCTAGTATTTAAACAGCAACAAAATGGCTGGCAAGAGACTTGGTTTGGTAAACAGTTGAGGGATGGGGCTGGAGAAATGTAACCACTGAAATTCATAGAGAAAGCTATTGTAGCAACCGTAACCCAACACCTAGGGACCTAGTCAAGAATTTCAGACATCTTGGCGTAACAGTTATAAGGTGTTGGCTTGAGAGTCGCTGGACCCAGGTTTGAGTCCAGCTCAGGGCTACCCCCTGAATTCACTACACTATGAATACAAGGACTGGCCATCCATGATGTCATAATAATAGTTTAACCAGGTTTCTAGGATATATAGTATATTCTAGAATTAATCCATGATGTCATAATGATAGTGTAACCAGGTTTCTAGGATATATAGTATATTCTAGAATTCATCCATGATGTCATAGTGATAGTTTAACCATTAAAGGCAAGACATACCTAGATTCAATTACATTCATGAATTGGTTTGAAACCATAAACCCTTCTCAATTTGGTGCCTTGTCGGATTTGTAAAAAATGGTTTGTCATGAAACACTTATTTATTTATTTAAATGTAACCTTTATTTATTTAAATGTAACCTTTGTCCGGTTGTGATACAGCCCGGATTTGATCCAGGGTTTCTTTAGTGACGCCTCAAGCACTGAGATGCAGTGTCCGCTGCGCCACTCGGGAGCCATAAAATCATGTTCTAGTGCTGTCCCCAACTAAAATACATCTTGGTCAACCAAGAGTCATCTGTTCTTTCTACCAATCTCCCCATGTGTTTTTATAAAATCTGTATGTACTGAACTTGTCTGATGCTTTAAGCACGCTGTTTGATTAAATAAATAAGACACAAATGACGAGAGGGAGCCGGTCGTCAACACAACCCGACCAGAGGGAGCCGGTCGTCAACACAACCCGACCAGAGGGAGCCGGTCGTCAACACAACCCGACCAGAGGGAGCCGGTCGTCAACACAACCCGACCAGAGGGAGCCGGTCGTCAACACAACCCGACCAGAGGGAGCCGGTCGTCAACACAACCCGACCAGAGGGAGCCGGTCGTCAACACAACCCGACCAGAGGGAGCCGGTCGTCAACACTACCCGACCAGAGGGAGCCCCCCTCTGCTGTGTGATTTCTACCAATCTGTGTGCCAGTTATGATTTTCATATGCACATTTTCGTGGAACAGTTTCATTTAATTTATAATAGTATCTCAAAATTATTGTCTGTGATTAATCTACATTCTATCTAAATCTAAATGAAAATGATACAAATCTAAGAGTAACTTTTATTGCCATTGCCAACTATGTAAAAAAAATAGCCTACATAAAGCCAACAATAGAAAATATTGTTGTATTGTAATACCTGCCAGTCTGCACAGCGCGATATCAACCCTGAGCATATCGGACTGTTTTTCTCCACTACATCACCGTATTCCTGCCGTAAGCTCTGGACCATTACACCGGATAATCGCAGCTGGCTAGCTGCTACCGAGTGGCCCAGCCCCGAAGCTAGCCTTGAGCCAGGCCCATCTCCCAGCCTGCTCAGTGGACCCTATGATCACTCGGCTACACAGCTGATGTCTCCCAGACTCTTCACTAAGACGACTAGAAGCCACTACATCACCGGATTCCTGCTGTAAGCTCTGGACCTTTGCACCGGATTGGCTATAGTGGCTAACGCCCTTGTCCCGAAGCTAGCACCAGTTAGCCTCGATCCAGGTGCATCTCCCGGCTAGCAAACAAATAACTCCAGCTACAATACCTATTTTGCCAATTGGCCTGGACCCTTTGTCGACACAGAGCCCCGCCGATCCATCACGACTGGTCTGCCGACTCAATTCCGTCAGATGTGCCCTCAACCGGCCTTTGCCAGACGTCGGTGACACCCTTGTCCCGAAGCTAGCACCAGTTAGCCTCGAGCCAGGCGCATCTCCCGGCTAGCATAGTAACGACTACCTAACGGCTTCCCTGGTTCATATATTGCTGTTCACTGGTTCATATATTGCTGTTCACTGGACCCTATGATCACTGGGCTACATAGCTGATGCCTGCTGGAC
>NW_026602477.1:0-16631 GCF_029448725.1 Salvelinus fontinalis | reverse complement strand
CTGAAGACGTTTCCATAGATGATGGTTATATATTATGAGAAGAGGCCTGTTCTGTTGGATAAGATCTCTTTGGTAATGCTGTTTATATATGATGTTGGAGGACTCATTTACTACAGTAGATTGTGTTGCGAGGGCCTCTTGAAATTTTAATGTCCACGTCCCCTACTACCGGTCTACTCCAACAGTTAGGACAAGTCTAAATGACATGGTTTTATATTCACATGGTTGATAAACACGCTGCAGTGCTGTACTGTGGATATCTCTTTACAACTATCCACACGTCTCTAGAGATCTCATCCAACACCATGATTGGACAGCCAACCAGTAATGGCCTAGCCACTAGCCTGGTCCCATTGACTTTGTGTAGCCAACCTTCCTGTCGTTCATTATCACGCCAAACCACCGCTAGCAGAGCTGAAGGGGACGGGGGCTCATAATGAAGCAGACAGTACATGGAAGGTTTGGAGGGGAGGTTGTGCTGTGGAGACTGGGGCTCATAATGAAGCAGACAGTACATGGAAGCAGGGGAAGGTTTTGAGGGGGGGTTGTGCTGTGGAGACTGGGGCTCATAATGAAGCAGACAGAACATGGAAGCAGGGGAAGGTTTGGAGGGGAGGTTGTGCTGTGGAGACTGGGGCTCATAATGAAGCAGACAGTACATGGAAGCAGGGGAAGGTTTGGAGGGGGAGTTGTGCTGTGGAGACTGGGGCTTATAATGAAGCAGACAGTACATGGAAGCAGGGAAAGGTTTGGAGGGGAGGTTGTGCTGTGGAGACTCGGGCTCATAATGAAGCAGACAGTACATGGAAGCAGGGGAAGGTTTGGAGGGGAGGTTGTGCTGTGGAGACTGGGGCTCATAATGAAGCAGACAGTACATGGAAGGTTTGGAGGGGAGGCTGTACTGTGGAGACTGGGGCTCATATTGAAGCAGACAGTACATGGAAGCAGGGGAAGGTTTAGAGGGGAGGTTGTGCTGTGGAGACTGGGGCTCATAATGAAGCAGACAGTACATGGAAGGTTTGGAGGGGAGGTTGTGCTGTGGAGACTGGGGCTCATAATGAAGCAGACAGTACATGGAAGCAGGGGAAGGTTTAGAGGGGAGGTTGTACTGTGGAGACTGGGGCTCATAATGAAGCAGACAGTACATGGAAGCAGGGGAAGGTGGGGAGGGGAGGTTGTACTGTGGAGACTGGGGCTCATAATGAAGCAGACAGTACATGGAAGCAGGGGAAGGTTTAGAGGGGAGGTTGTACTGTGGAGACTGGGGCTCATAATGAAGCAGACAGTACATGGAAGCAGGGGAAGGTTTAGAGGGGAGGTTGTACTGTGGAGACTGGGACTCATATTGAAGCAGACAGTACATGGAAGCAGGGGAAGGTGTGGAGGGGAGGTTGTACTGTGGAGACTGGGGCTCATAATGAAGCAGACAGTACATGGAAGCAGGGGAAGGTGGGGAGGGGAGGTTGTACTGTGGAGACTGGGGCTCATAATGAAGCAGACAGTACATGGAAGCAGGGGAAGGTTTAGAGGGGAGGTTGTACTGTGGCGACTGGGGCTCATATTGAAGCAGACAGTACATGGAAGCAGGGGAAGGTTTAGAGGGGAGGTTGTGCTGTGGAGACTGGGGCTCATAATGAAGCAGACAGTACATGGAAGGTTTGGAGGGGAGGTTGTGCTGTGGAGACTGGGGCTCATAATGAAGCAGACAGTACATGGAAGCAGGGGAAGGTTTAGAGGGGAGGTTGTGCTGTGGAGACATGCTCATAATGAAGCAGACAGTACATGGAAGCAGGGGAAGGTTTAGAGGGGAGGTTGTACTGTGGAGACTGGGGCTCATAATGAAGCAGACAGTACATGGAAGCAGGGGAAGGTTTAGAGGGGAGGTTGTACTGTGGAGACTGGGACTCATATTGAAGCAGACAGTACATGGAAGCAGGGGAAGGTGTGGAGGGGAGGTTGTACTGTGGAGACTGGGGCTCATAATGAAGCAGACAGTACATGGAAGCAGGGGAAGGTGTGGAGGGGAGGTTGTACTGTGGAGACTGGGGCTCATATTGAAGCAGACAGTACATGGAAGCAGGGGAAGGTGTGGAGGGGAGGTTGTACTGTGGAGACTGGCGGCTCAGTGGGCTACAGCCAGACGAGGGCTCCAGAAGGCCAGGGGCAGCCAGGGACAGCCTGGCCAAGCTCAGAGCTGCCTGGATGGGCCTAGCTCCATGATCACATGGCTGGGAGTCTGGCAGGGACACAGCCCTGGGTGATGCTCAGAATATTGATCACTTCGGCAGTGGGGAGGGCATGGACCATGTACATCTCCCCACAGGAGCGGGGAGGGAAGGCTGGCAGCCTCCTCCTACAGTACCCCTCTCCTCATCCCTCTCCGCTACCTCCCTCCATCTCCACCCTGCTCACAAAGCCCAGGGCTTACAGTTCTATTGGCCTGGGAGGGGGAGTTGGAGGGAGGTGAGAGGGGCTGTCCTCCTCCAGTCTCTCCATGCTGGGAACTTTATCAGTGCACACAAAAAGGGCCTCTGAGGCAGACAGGAAGGCTGTGAGGTGGGGGTTGTTTTGGGGGGTTAGCCACAAGCTGTTGTGGATGCTGTATTGTTTCAATAGGAATGTGTGGTTGCATTCAGTATGCCCACACTAGCATACAGTACTGCCCAGGATATTACCAGAAGTTAAATGAGATGAATGAAAATGATTTGGACATGGGATAATTGAAGGAAACATGTTTAATTGGAGAGTTATGTGAAGTATTTGGTGATGGTGTTCTAGGTTCTATCTATGGGATCACGGTTGTTTTTTGTCAACCGTTTTTATTAGCCGTTATGGGCATAACGATTTTTTTTATCAGCCGTTATGGGCATAACGATGTTTATATCAGCCGTTATGGGCATAACGATGTTTTTATCAGCCGTTATGGGCATAACGATGTTTTTATCAGCCGTTATGGGCATAACGATGTTTTTATCAGCCGTTATGGGCATAACGATGTTTTTATCAGCCGTTATGGGCATAACGATGTTTTTGTCAGCCGTTATGGGCATAACGATGTTTATATCAGCCGTTATGGGCATAACGATGTTTTTGTCAGCCGTTATGGGCATAACGATGTTTATATCAGCCGTTATGGGCATAACGATGTTTTTGTCAGCCGTTATGGGCATAACGATGTTTTTGTCAGCCGTTATGGGCATAACGATGTTTTTGTCAGCCGTTATGGGCATAACGATGTTTATATCAGCCGTTATGGGCATAACGATGTTTTTATCAGTCGTTATGGGCACACCGATGTTTTTGTCACAAGTTAACTGACTAACCGGCTTTCACATCTATAATAGTTTTTCTAGCCGTTTACATTTGTCACTGTAATGTTGGTGATTTGTTTACTGTTGCATTGCTCTCAATGTGACTAGTTTGATAAAGCCAGTGCATGTCGATTGATTAGAATTGTGGTCTAATGTGAGTGTCATGTTATTTTCTATAGGGTGGAATAACCCATACTGGTTTAGAAACTAGATGGCTTCTCTATTTCCTCATGCTAAACTAGCATCAGTTACTGTATCTGTGACCCACAGATGCATATTGGTGTTCCCAGTCAGGTGAAATCCATAGATTAAGGCCTCATGTATTTATTTTAATTGACTGATTTACCTTCTATGAACTGTTGCATTTATATTTTAGTTCAGTATACATACTGTTCTTCCTTTATTCTATTTCATCAAGCTCTGTATTTCCTAATGGTTCCTGTTCTGTTATTTGGCTCTCAGTATGTTGCTTCTGCGTTGAATAAGTATACATGTGCAAATTGAGTCACCTGTGGAGTTGACTGTGGTGAGGCAGGCTGGGGCCCCACCCTTACAACAGGTGTATGTGTCTTGTGGTGTGCTCCGCCTTGCACTGTTTCCATGGAGAGTCTGGTGGAACATACCATTTCAACACTTGAAAAGGGGGGTGAGCAAATAGACACATTTAGACTTGATAGGGATAACACTATAACTTATTATATGGTTATATTAGTCCTTGTCACATAGCTGACATTTTGAATTGACTCCATGCTCTAATCTAAACATTCAAAGTCCTGTCAGTCTGAGAATAGTTTAGTGCCACTCCCCTGCTCCGGTTCCACTGTGGGCTGTCTTCTAGTCATGGACAATAGAGGGAGAGAGAGCAGGAGGAGGGAGTGTCTGTGACTGGGTGACAGACGTGCCTTGCTGTCCTCACACAAACACACACACACCGACTTAGACACACACACTCTCTCGCTGACTGAGACTGACTGTCACACACACACACACACACACACACACCGACTTAGACACACGCACTCTCTCGCTGACTGAGACTGACTGTCTCACACACACACACACACACACACACACACACACACACACACACACACACACACACACACACACACACACACACACACACACACACACACACACACACACACACACACACACACACACACACACTTAGACATGGCTTTGGACTTGAGACAGCTGGGGTCTGCTGGGCCCAACTAGCCTAGTGTTGGTGTTAGCATGTCACTGCTCTGTCACAGCACCCCAGAGGACAGCTTGGAGTATGTCTGTTCACCTGACCACTGTGATGGAGAGGAGGAGGAGAGGGAGAAGGATGAAGAGCAGGGTACTCTGCAAGAAGGTATACTAACTGGAGTTATGGGAGCTTTGCTGCTCCTCTCATTCACATAGTGCTTTTGAACCACATTGTTAGACTGCTGTGTCTCTCTCCTGCTCCCTGTGTGTGGCTCCTGCTCCCTGTGTCTCTCTCCTGCTCCCTGTGTCTCTCTCCTGCTCCCTGTGTGTGGCTCCTGCTCCCTGTGTCTCTCTCCTGCTCCCTGTGTGTGGCTCCTGCTCCCTGTGTGTGGCTCCTGCTCCCTGTGTCTCTCTCCTGCTCCCTGTGTGTGGCTCCTGCTCCCTGTGTGTGGCTCCTGCTCCCTGTGTGTGGCTCCTGCTCCCTGTGTCTCTCTCCTGCTCCCTGTGTGTGGCTCCTGCTCCGTGTGTACTACACTGATTGGTTTGAAATATTTGTCAAATGTTTTCAGGGCTGTAGGTCATGTGAATTTGTATTATACCAGGATAACCAGTGAGGACATTTAGTACGTTGTTTGTGTTCAGAGTAAACATGGAATTCTCCCTTCTGATGGCATCAACAGAACAGGCAGGTCATCAGACTTCTGATAGCATCAACAGAACAGGCAGGTCATCAGACTTCTGATAGTATCAACAGAACAGGCAGGTCATCAGACTTCTGATAGTATCAACAGAACAGGCAGGTCATCAGACTTCTGATAGCATCAACAGAACAGGCAGGTCATCAGACTTCTGATAGCATCAACAGAACAGGCAGGTCATCAGACTTCTGATAGCATCAACAGAACAGGCAGGTCATCAGACTTCTGATAGTATCAACAGAACAGGCAGGTCATCAGACTTCTGATAGCATCAACAGAACAGGCAGGTCATCAGACTTCTGATGGCATCAACAGAACAGGCAGGTCATCAGACTTCTGATAGTATCAACAGAACAGGCAGGTCATCAGACTTCTGATAGTATCAACAGAACAGGCAGGTCATCAGACTTCTGATAGCATCAACAGAACAGGCAGCCGGCAGGTCATCAGACTTCTGATAGCATCAACAGAACAGGCAGCCAGCAGGTCTTCAGACTTCTGATGTATACACCTGCTGTAAATTGGGGTTATTTAACATGAGCAGTATCACAGTGGGAGCAGAGAGAAGCTGTCTCCTATACCCTACCCAGTAACTAAGCAGCTGTCTGCCTATACCCTACCCAGTAACTATAGCAGCTGTCTGCCTATACCCTACCCAGTAACTATAGCAGCTGTCTCCTATACTCTACCCAGTAACTATAGCAGCTGTCTACTATACCCTACCCAGTAACTATAGCAGCTGTCTACCTATACCCTACCCAGTAACTATAGCAGCTGTCTCCTATACCCTACCCAGTAACTATAGCAGCTGTCTGCCTATACCCTACCCAGTAACTATAGCAGCTGTCTCCTATACCCTACCCAGTAACTATAGCAGCTGTCTGCCTATACCCTACCCAGTAACTATAGCAGCTGTCTCCTATACCCTACCCAGTAACTATAGCAGCTGTCTCCTATACCCTACCCAGTAACTATAGCAGCTGTCTCCTATACCCTACACAGTAACTATAGCAGCTGTCTCCTATACCCTACCCAGTAACTATAGCAGCTGTCTCCTATACCCTACCCAGTAACTATAGCAGCTGTCTGCCTATACCCTACCCAGTAACTAAGCAGCTGTCTGCCTATACCCTACCCAGTAACTATAGCAGCTGTCTGCCTATACCCTACCCAGTAACTATAGCAGCTGTCTCCTATACTCTACCCAGTAACTATAGCAGCTGTCTACTATACCCTATCCAGTAACTATAGCAGCTGTCTACCTATACCCTACCCAGTAACTATAGCAGCTGTCTCCTATACCCTACCCAGTAACTATAGCAGCTGTCTGCCTATACACTACCCAGTAACTATAGCAGCTGTCTACCTATAACCTACCCAGTAACTATAGCAGCTGTCTCCTATACCCTACCCAGTAACTATAGCAGCTGTCTCCTATACCCTACCCAGTAACTATAGCAGCTGTCTGCCTATACCCTACCCAGTAACTATAGCAGCTGTCTCCTATACCCTACCCAGTAACTATAGCAGCTGTCTGCCTATACCCTACCCAGTAACTATAGCAGCTGTCTCCTATACCCTACCCAGTAACTATAGCAGCTGTCTCCTATACCCTACCCAGTAACTATAGCAGCTGTCTCCTATACTCTACCCAGTAACTATAGCAGCTGTCTGCCTATACCCTACCCAGTAACTATAGCAGCTGTCTCCTATACCCTACCCAGTAACTATAGCAGCTGTCTGCTATACCCTACCCAGTAACTATAACAGCTGTCTGCTATACCCTACCCAGTAACTATAGCAGCTGTCTCCTATACCCTACCCAGTAACTATAGCAGCTGTCTCCTATACCCTACCCAGTAACTATAGCAGCTGTCTCCTATACCCTACCCAGTAACTATAGCAGCTGTCTCCTATACCCTACCCAGTAACTATAGCAGCTGTCTGCCTATACCCTACCCAGTAACTATAGCAGCTGTCTCCTATACCCTACCCAGTAACTAAGCAGCTGTCTGCCTATACCCTACCCAGTAACTATAGCAGCTGTCTACCTATAACCTACCCAGTAACTATAGCAGCTGTCTCCTATACCCTACCCAGTAACTATAGCAGCTGTCTCCTATACCCTACCCAGTAACTATAGCAGCTGTCTCCTATACCCTATCCTGTAATTATAGCAGCTGTCTACCTATAACCTACCCAGTAACTATAGCAGCTGTCTCCTATACCCTACCCAGTAACTATAGCAGCTGTCTCCTATACCCTACCCAGTAACTATAGCAGCTGTCTCCTATACCCTATCCTGTAATTATAGCAGCTGTCTACCTATAACCTACCCAGTAACTATAGCAGCTGTCTCCTATACCCTACCCAGTAACTATAGCAGCTGTCTCCTATACCCTACCCAGTAACTATAGCAGCTGTAGGGGTGTTAACCCCGGTGTCCTGGCTAAATTCCCAATCTGGCCCTCAACCATCACGGTCACCTAATAATCCCCAGTTTACAATTGGCTCATTCATCCCCCTCCTCTACCCTGTAACTATTCCCCAGGTCGTTGCTGCAAATGAGAACGTGTTCTCAGTCAACTTACCTGGTAAAATAACGGATAAATAAAAATAAAAAATAAAAATGTATCATGGGGCCTTGGTGCGTGCTGATGTGTGGCGTGCTGCTAGATGTTTGTCTATTCTATCACATTCCAGATCTATACTATTTGTGTGCTGTTGATTCGTCTCTGGTTGGTCTCCATGGTTGAGGTCCACCTCAAAATGTTGACACCACACCCTGGTTATTTGTTCTTTTGTTGTGCTCATTAGGATTTCAGAATATTCATTTTTCAGTGGTGAGGATGGAATGTGTTCTGTAATGTAACTTGTCTGCCTTTCAGTTTAAATGCTCCTGTCACAGAGTAAATAACTCTACATGAAGGTGTTTTTGTCAGCCAACAACCCTCATACCGTACAGGCCATTCACTGTCATGACTGCTCACTGTGATGCTGCACATGTATGTAAATATGTACTTTGCATCTAACTCCTCATTTACATTTGTTTCCACCATTGGAGTTCAAAGCCTGTGTTTGCTGCCCTACAGACACCTATCTGAGAGTACAACAATTACAACTATACCAGGCCTGGCCTATACCCTACCAGCCTGTGTTTGTTGCCCTACAGACACCTATCTGAGAGTACAACAATTAGAACTATACCAGGCCTGGCCTATACCCTACCAGCCTGTGTTTGTTGCCCTACAGACACCTATCTGAGAGTACAACAATTACAACTATACCAGGCCTGGCCTATACCCTACCAGCCTGTGTTTGTTGCCCTACAGACACCTATCTGAGAGAACAACAATTAGAACTATACCAGGCCTGGCCTATACCCTACCAGCCTGTGTTTGCTGCCCTACAGACACCTATCTGAGAGTACAACAATTAGAACTATACCAGGCCTGGCCTATACCCTACCAGCCTGTGTTTGTTGCCCTACAGACACCTATCTGAGAGAACAACAATTAGAACTATACCAGGCCTGGCCTATACCCTACCAGCCTGTGTTTGCTGCCCTACAGACACCTATCTGAGAGTACAACAATTAGAACTATACCAGGCCTGGCCTATACCCTACCAGCCTGTGTTTGTTGCCCTACAGACACCTATCTGAGAGTACAACAATTAGAACTATACCAGGCCTGGCCTATACCCTACCAGCCTGTGTTTGCTGCCCTACAGACACCTAGCTGAGATAAATAGATAAATAGCCTCATTGTCAAAATCCCAAAGTATCCCTTTAACCCCAAAGAAAGAACAAACAGGGGCTGTCTGGAGAAACAAGTCTCCCCTTTGTCTGCATCCACAAGGTTAGTTAGGAGTAAAGCACATTGAAGTTGGACTCTGTTGTTCCTACCTTTGTGTTGCCTCTGGCGTCTTGGGAACCTGCTATGACGTGCTCATTAGTAGATAACAAACTGTGGATGGAGAGATTGAGAGAGAAGTGGAAAGGGCAGGAGTGAGTTCCAGGTTTCTTATTAGAATATGCCTTTAGATGACAGTTGAAGTTCATCAATTTTAATATACAGTATAGCTTTTTCTTTTATATATATTTTTGTTATGTTACAGGTTGTTCTAAAATGGATTAAATGTTTTCATTTATATATATATAAAGTGATATCTATATCTATATATATATATATTAAAACAGTTTAGGCCTCCCGAGTGGCGAAGCAATCTAAGTCACTGCAATGTGGTGCTAGAGGCATCATTACAGACTCGGGTTCGATCACAGGCTGTATCACAACCGCCCGTGATCGTGAGTCCCATAGGGCAGCGCGCAATTGGCTCAAATTGGCTCAGCGTTGTCCGGGTTAGGGGAGGATTTGGCGGGCCAGACTGACTACGGTCGTCAGTCGAACAGTGTTTCCTCCGACACATTGGTGCGGTTGGCTTCTGGGCTACGCGGGAGGGTGTTAAGAAGCTCGGTTTGGCGGGTCATATTTTGGAGGACACATGACTTGACCTTTGCCCCCCGAGCCCGTTGGGGAGTTGTAACGATTGGGGGCGAAAAAGGGGGTAGAAATAGGCTCGGGGTTGAGTGCTATATTTAGTCATGTTTTGGCAGTGGCAGTGCATCAGCTGGGAATAGCATTGTATTAACAGAGAATGACACTGCAGCTTGGCAACGTGCTGTTATCAGCTGGGGTGGGGTTGAAGTGAGGTCAGAGTCCAAACCATCTCACTTGTCACTTCCTCCGTCTCAATAGTCTTTCCTGGATCCCTCATCTCCTTTCCTGTCGTCTCCGATTTCTCTAAACCTCAGAGGGAAACATTACAAACACGTTTCCTCTCCTTGAATCCTTTCCTGGATTTCCTCTGGCGTTTTGAGAATGCCATGAGGTGAGGAGGGGTTGAGAGGACACAAGGAAACGAGGAATCAAGGAAACAGTATTGAGACAGAGCCATTGTGTCAGTCTACCTGATAACAACAACGTGCTAAAGGTCTCTGAGGTCATCAGGCAGGGCTGTGTGATGTGTACAGTAGGTGGCCCTCTGATAACTCAGCTATTTCAAATATCCGTCTGTCTGCCCTGCCCCAGCTGTTTAGCAGTCAGTACATACAAACAGTACATGACTGCACTCAGATATGACCCAGCTGTTAACTGTTTCTCCTCTCTGTTGTCTCTACAGCTGTTAACTGTGTTTCTCCTCTCTGTTGTCTCTCTACAGCTGTTAACTGTGTTTCTCCTCTCTGTTGTCTCTCTACAGCTGTTAACTGTGTTTCTCCTCTCTGTTGTCTCTCTACAGCTGTTAACTGTGTTTCTCCTCTCTGTTGTCTCTCTACAGCTGTTAACTGTGTTTCTCCTCTCTGTTATCTCTCTACAGCTGTTAACTGTGTTTCTCCTCTCTGTTCTCTCTCTACAGCTGTTAACTGTGTTTCTCCTCTCTGTTGTCTCTCAACAGCTGTTAACTGTGTTTCTCCTCTCTGTTGTCTCTCTACAGCTCTTAACTGTTTCTCCTCTCTGTTCTCTCTATACAGCTGTTAACTGTGTTTCTCCTCTGTTCTCTCTCTACAGCTGTTAACTGTGTTTCCCCTCTCTGTTGTCTCTCTACAGCTGTTAACTGTGTTTCTCCTCTCTGTTGTCTCTCTACAGCTGTTAACTGTGTTTCTCCTCTCTGTTGTCTCTCTACAGCTGTTAACTGGGTTTTTCCTCTCTGTTGTCTCTCTACAGCTGTTAACTGTGTTTTTCCTCTCTGTTGTCTCTACAGCTGTTAACTGTGTTTCTCCTCTCTGTTGTCTCTCTACAGCTGTTAACTGTGTTTCTCCTCTCTGTTGTCTCTCTACAGCTGTTAACTGTGTTTCTCCTCTCTGTTGTCTCTCTACAGCTGTTAACTGTGTTTTTCC
The DNA here is from genome assembly GCF_029448725.1 of Salvelinus fontinalis. NCBI lineage: Eukaryota > Metazoa > Chordata > Actinopteri > Salmoniformes > Salmonidae > Salvelinus > Salvelinus fontinalis. The sequence continues at coordinate 5,529 of NW_026602477.1, read as the reverse complement.
TCCCTGTTGTCTCTCTACAGCTGTTAACTGTGTTTCTCCTCTCTGTTGTCTCTACAGTTCTATGTGCTGAAAGAGTGGGCCAGATGACTAAGACATACAGTGACATAGATGCTGTTACTCGTCTGCTTGAAGAGGTAAGAGAACCTGGTCTATCACTTGGAGCACATTCAATTTACAATGTTGTCCGTTTGGTTAGTCAAATCTGCCGTTCAGACATCTCTCTGCCCTGCCAAGTTAACCACATCATAGAACAAGTCAAACATTGTCATACAGTAGCAACTGTTTCCCTTTGACCTGATTCCTAGATCATGATGCATGATACTCCGCCCCTCTAACCAGCCCCTCTGTCTCCCCTGCAGAAAGAACGGGACTTGGAGCTCGCCGCCCGCATCGGCCAGTCACTGCTGAAGAAGAACAAAACCCTCAGTGAGAGAAATGAATTCCTGGAGGAGCAAGTGGAGCACATTCGAGAGGAGGTGTGTGTGGAGTGTGTATTGTGTGTACGTGTGCTCTTCTCTCTCAGAACCAGGAGAAATGTGGCATAATGTTGATATTTTATCTCTCTCCTCTCTCTCCCTCTCTCTCTCCTCTCTCTCCCTCTCTGTCCCCCTCTCTCCCCCAACTCTCTCCCTTCTCACCATCTCTGTCCCCCTCTCCCTTCTCATCCTCTGTCTCCGTCATCTCTCTCCCTTCTCATCCTCTCTGTCCCCCTCTCTCCCTCTCTCATCTCTCTCCCTTCTCATCCCCCCTGTCCCCCTCTCATCCTCTCTCATCTCTCTCCCTTCTCATCCCCCCTGTCCCCCTCTCATCCTCTCTCATCTCTCTCCCTTCTCATCTCTCTCCCTTCTCATCCCCCCTGTCCCCCTCTCATCCTCTCTCATCTCTCTCCCTTCTCATCTCTCTCCCTTCTCATCTCCCCTGTCCCCCTCTCTCCCTCTCTCATCTCTCTCCCTTCTCATCCCCCCTGTCCCCCTCTCATCCTCTCTCATCTCTCTCCCTTCTCATCTCTCTCCCTTCTCATCTCTCTCCCTCTCTCATCTCTCTCCCTTCTCATCCCCCCTGTCCCCCTCTCTCCCTCTCTCATCTCTCTCCCTTCTCATCCCCCCTGTCCCCCTCTCATTCTCTCTCATCTCTCTCCCTTCTCATCCCCCCTGTCCCCCTCTCATCCTCTCTCATCTCTCTCCCTTCTCATCCCCCCTGTCCCCCTCTCATCCTCTCTCATCTCTCTCCCTTCTCATCCCCCCTGTCCCCCTCTCATCCTCTCTCATCTCTCTCCCTTCTCATCCCCCCTGTCCCCCTCTCATCCTCTCTCATCTCTCTCCCTTCTCATCCCCCCTGTCCCCCTCTCATCCTCTCTCATCTCTCTCCCTTCTCATCCCCCCTGTCCCCCTCTCATCCTCTCTCATCTCTCTCCCTTCTCATCCCCCCTGTCCCCCTCTCTCATCTCTCTCCCTTCTCATCCCCCCTGTCCCCCTCTCATCCTCTCTCATCTCTCTCCCTCTGCAGGTTTCTCAGCTGCGCCATGATCTGTCTATGAAAGATGAGCTTCTCCAGTTCTACACTAGTGCAGCAGAGGAGAGTGAAGGAGATTCGTCCAGCTGTACCCCGTGAGTCTGCTATCTGTCATCCCGACCTACGCTCTTCCTCTCCCACTTCACCTGGTGTGATAGAAAGTGAGATTGTGAGATTAGCCTGGTTCCGAGAACTGCTTGTGGTTTATAGCCAACTCCTATGGTTGTTGTTATGCTAAAGGCAGGAACCGGACCTGTTCCCCTCCACTCATCACATCCACTTTTTCCTTATAAAGCAAAACTCCTTCATTTTGCCGTTGTCAGTAAACCCCCACTATGCCACTATGGTCTGTTGTTCAGGTTACTCAGCAGAGAACATTTAGCTAGAGGAGGTGACTGCTGTATGTGGTCCTGGGGGTTAGTCCCTACTGTAAGGTCTCTCTGCTCTTGTTCCTCCCAATTCTACTCTCCTTTTACAATGATATAACCTTTCAACTTAAAGGGCCAATCCAGCTGTTTTTATTTCGATATCAAATCATATCTGGGTAACAATTGAGTTTGTTTTCAATTAAAATGGTCAAAAGAAACAAAAAGAAAAGAAACTACTTAGCAAAGAACATTCTCTCAAGCAAGAATTTAGCTAGGGCTGTCTGGGAGTGGTCTGAGGGGGGACTTAAAACTATCTGTTATTGGCAGAGAGGTTTGGAACTCTCCTATTGTTCTATTAACAAATGTAGAACTTCAACCCACCAAAACAGGCTGACATTTCATGCGGTCTTCTCAAACAGCTCTTACACTAAAAGGGCATTATCATCGTTTTCCCAACTTCACAGTATTATTCCAACCTCATAGTGCGGAAACGTATATATAACACAGAAAATCTCATTTTTGACTGCACTGGGCGTTTAAGCTCTTATTTCACTGGTCCCACAAGTCCATCCAACGGGTAGGTACTTGTGTTTTGTGGCTCCTGCTTAAGGATGGCTTCAAGGCTGTTTTCTTTAAGATGAATAAAGGCCTTTGATTTGTTTGTCCAGAAAATCCCCCTCTTCTCTCAGACAGAGGTACTGTGACCCTGTGTGACAGACTGAGGCAGCAAGCTGGGGTTGGTTTGTTGTGTTATCTCAGGGGAAAATACAGACAAACTGACCTGTTTCTCTTACGCCTCAAACACAGAGCGGTTGGGTGAATACCAAGACCGTGGCGTTCCCACTAGTGTCATAATGGCAGACACTACCAGGCGTCCTGTTACACTGGTGGTAAAACATTGATTGACTGTTCCATCTATCCTTGTTGTCTAAATAATGCAGATGGTTCCAGTCTGGTCTGTATATCGTGTTGAACCCCTCTACCAGCTCTGCCCAGTCATTCTAAAGTCTTCCAAAGCCAAGTGAACAAACAGATCACCGACCATCTCAAATCCCACAGTACCTTCTCCGCTGTGCAATCTGGTTTCTGAGCTGGTCATGGGTGCACCTCAGCCATGCTCAGCGTCTTAAACGATATCATAACCACCATCGATAAAAAACAGTACTGTACAGCCGTCTTCATCGACCTGGCCAAGGCTTTCAGCTCTGTCAATCACCACATTCTTATTGACAGACTCAACAGCCTTGGTTTCTCTAATGACTGCCTCGCCTGGTTCACCAACTACTTCTCAGATAGAGTTCAGTGTGTCAAATCGGAGGGCCTGTTGTCCGGACCTCTGGCAGTCTCTATGGGGGTGCCACAGGGTTCAATTCTCAGGCCGACTCTTTTCTCTGTATATATCAATGATGTTGCTCTTGCTGCGGGTGATTCTTTGATCCACCTCTACGCAGACGACACCATTCTGTATACATCTGGCCCTTCTTTGGACACTGTTAACAAACCTCCAAACGAGCTTCAATGCCATACAACATTCCTTCTGTGGCCTCCAACTGCTCTTAAACACTAGTAAAACTAAATGCATACTATTCAACCGATCACTGCCCGCACCTACTCGCCCGTCCAGCATCACTACTCTGGACGGTTCTGACTTAGAATATGTGGACAACTACAAATACCTAGGTGTCTGGCTAGACTGTAAACTCTCCTTCCAGACTCACATTAAGCATCTCCAATCCAAAATTACATCTAGAATCGGCTTCCTATTTCCCAACAAAGCCTCCTTCACTCATGCTGCCAAACATACCCTCGTAAAACTGACTATTCTACCGATCCTTGACTTCGGCGATGTCATTTACAAAATAGCCTCCAACACTCTACTCAGCAAACTGGATGCAGTCTATCACAGTGCCGTCCGTTTTGTCACCAAGCCCCATATACTACCCACCACTGCGACCTGTATAGTCTCTTTGGCTGGTCCTTGCCTCATGTTCGTCGCCAAACCCACTGGCTCCAGGTCATCTATAAGTCTTTGCTAGGTAGAGCCCCACCTTATCTCAGCTCACTGGTCACCATAGCAGCACCCACCCGTAGCAAGCGCAGGTATATTGCACTGGTCATCCCCAAAGCCAACCCCTACTTTGGCCACCATTCCTTCCAGTTCTCTGCTGCCAATGACTGGAACGAACTGCAAAAATCACTGAAGTTGGAAACATATATCTCCCTCTCTAACTTCAAACATCACCTGTCAGAGCAGCGTACAGATCGCTGCAGCTGTACACAGCCCATCTGTAAATAGATCATCTGTAAATAGCCCATCCAACCAACTACCTACCTCATCCCCATATTTTTTTATATATATTTTTTCTGCTCTTTTGCACAACAGTATTTCTACTTGCCCATCTATCAGTCAAGTGTTAATTGCTAAATTTTAATTACTTTACCACTATGGCCTATTTATTGCCTTACCTCCTTACTTCATTTGCACACACTGTATACAGATTTTCTATTGTGTTATTGACTGTACGTTTGTTTATTCCATGTGTAACTCTGTGTTGTTTTTGTCGCACTGCTTTGCTTTATCTTGGCCAGGTCGCAGTTGTAAATGAGAACTTGTTCTCAACTGACCTACCTGGTTAAATAAAGGTGAAATAAATAAAAAATTATCCTGGTGGATATGATTCCCTGTTTTTACAAATGTAGGGCTCTTTCCCAAATGGCAACCTAGTCCCAATGTTGTCCACTACCTTTGACCAGGACCCATAGGGCTCTAGTCAAACACAGTGCACTACATGTTGAACTACGGGCCCTGGTGGTCAAAAGTAGTTCACTTCGTAGGGAATAGGATGCCATTTGGGACGTAGCCCATGTCCCTCGTCACTTAGCGACGGTCGCTGTGTCTCGTCCACACAGCATCCGCCACAATGACTCCACACTGTCGGTGCCAAGTTACTTCCCCCTGGACTCCCTGCAGAAGAAACTCAAAGACCTGGAGGCAGAGAACATCTCTCTTAGATCAGAGGTAAAGTCATGGAGCTAACTAACCCTGTGTGTAGTTCTGTGGTGGTGTCCTGCTGACCATACTGTGAGGGAGAGAACATCTCTCTTAGATCAGAGGTAAAGTCATGGAGCTAACTAAACCTGTGTGTAGTTCTGTGGTGGTGTCCTGCTGACCAATAAACATTGACTAAACCTTAGACGGTGAAGAGATGGCAACTTGGTAATACTTTATGGTACAGTCGGATAATAATATGGAATTTAACAAAACGACAAAACATAATGAAATGCTTATTATCTGGTCACATGGGAGTTCATTGTAATAAATATCAGAATGTTAGCAAGAATGAGCTAATTTGATTGAATAACTTCAGATGCTTACCAGAAAGATTCAGTAGAGTATTTTCATAGTAAACCAGAGGTGCCAGTGGTAATAGGACTGGAATAAGTACTGCTGCCAATACTTTACACCCAGCTCTCCTGCTGTGTGATGATGATGATGATGATGATGATGATGATGCGTGGCTGCATCCTGTCATCCCCCACCAGGCCAGTCACCTGGAGACGGAGACGGAGGAGTATGAGGAGAAGGAGCAGCAGCTGGTCAACGACGTCGTCAAAGAGCTGAGTGAGTAACACACACACACACACGCGG
>NW_026602476.1:0-16664 GCF_029448725.1 Salvelinus fontinalis | reverse complement strand
CGAGAGAGGGAGGGAGAAGAGGAGCGAGAGAGGGAGGGAGAAGAAGAGCGAGAGAAGGAGGGAGAAGAGGAGCGAGAGAGGGAGGGAGAAGAGGAGCGAGAGAGGGAGGGAGAATAGGAGCGAGAGAAGGAGGGAGAAGAGGAGCGAGAGAAGGAGGGAGAAGAGGAGCGAGAGAGGGAGAGAGAAGAGGAGCGAGAGAGGGAGGGAGAAGAGGAGCGAGAGAGAGAGGGAGGGAGAAGAGGTCCCTGAAGATGAGGGACTCTTTACAAATACCCTCGTGGCTGCTAGGCTCTCTGACAGGGTGGTAAGACACACAGCTGATAAACAACTCTGCTTTAGAAGAACCTGAGGCCTGTTCAGTAGTGTGTATTGACTGACAGACAGACAGACAGGGGCCTATGTAACAGACACAGTTCTCCATTGTATTGACCAGAGAGCCCTGTCCTGGACCATACAATCCTACATGACCGTGTTAGAACACAGCATCCCATTGAACCACAAGTATAGCGCCATACTGCATGTATCATCTGTGTACGTTGGAGGTGAACGGACGATTGTATTGTATTGTGTTACTTAATGCCCTGCCTTGGTCTGAGCCTGACATCACTACTCTGCTAACCCCCCCCCCCCCCCCCCCCCCCCCCCAGGCAGGTCAATCAATAGTGGAGGGTGTTGGCTAGCCGCCTGGCCTAGCCTTGGTCTGAGCCTGACCTCACTACTCTACCCAGGCAGGTCAATCAATAGTGGATGGTGTTAGCTAGCCGCTTGGCCTGGTGCATGGTAGCATGCAAGGCTGAGTACAGTGGCCTCTCCTGTGTAGCTTCTCTCTGTTGTCACTGAGTACTGCTATGTGTCACTGACTAGCGCACGGAGCAGGGCTGGCCAGCCCATTACAATTACAATGATCACCATGACGATCAATAGAATCATTATATTTCTACGGGGAAACCCTTCTCCTGGCTTCCAACACAATACCTCTCTGACCAACAGAATGATGTCTTTTAATAGGACGTCTGTGTCTGCGTTCATCACCAAGTGGGAACGTGGTAATTACCGGTTGTGAAGTTATAAATATCAGTTGGATTGGATGCATTCAGGCTGAACTCGTTGAGAAACGCTTGATTGTCTAATGGCTAACAAACTGCGTCAACCATAAACTAACAGTAGAGCTGTCATGCTTGTAAACAAATTATAATGTTCAAAAACCATATTAATAGATTGCTTTATTATGTTATCCAGGTCATTTCCTTCGTATGTGACATCAGAGGTCAGCATGTGGGAGAGGTCAGAGGTCAGAGAGGATGAGTTTCCCCCACTAGTAATTACCAGTTGGAGGGGCGTTCAAGTGTATTTTCCCCCAGTCGTATGCTGGTAAATACCACCTTCCAGCTTGGTTATGAACGCACCTTTGTGTTCTTGTGTGAGAGGAACACATGGAGCTGAACCTTCAGTCATGTGACATTGGGGAAGGTCAAACACCAGGTTCTGAGAGAATGTCTGCTACATCTCTTCACTGTATATGTTTACTCCGTTAGCACATTAACCCTAGCCTGGGTACCCGTCTGTTTAACGTTCATTACACTCCTTAGAGAACCGTTAGCACATTAACCCTAGCCTGGGTACCCGTCTGTTTAACGTTCATTACACTCCTTAGAGAACCGTTAGCACATTAACCCTAGCCTGGGTACCCGTCTGTTTAACGTTCATTACACTTCTTAGAGAACCATTAGCACATTAACCCTAGCCTGGGTACCCGTCTGTTTAACGTTCATTACACTCCTTAGAGAACCATTAGCACATTAACCCTAGCCTGGGTACCTGTCTGTTTAACGTTCGTTACACTCCTTAGAGAACCATTAGCACATTAACCCTAGCCTGGGTACCCGTCTGTTTAACGTTCATTACACTCCTTAGAGAACCATTAGCACATTAACCCTAGCCTGGGTACCCGTCTGTTTAACGTTCATTACACTCCTTAGAGAACCATTAGCACATTAACCCTAGCCTGGGTACCCGTCTGTTTAACGTTCATTACACTCCTTAGAGAACCGTTAGCACATTAACCCTAGCCTGGGTACCCGTCTGTTTAACGTTTATTACACTCCTTAGAGAACCGTTAGCACATTAACCCTAGCATGGCTACCCATCTGTTTAACGTTCATTACACTCCTTAGAGAACCGTTAGCACATTAACCCTAGCCTGGGTACCCGTCTGTTTAACGTTCATTACACTCCTTAGAGAACCATTAGCACATTAACCCTAGCCTGGCTACCCGTCTGTTTAACGTTCATTACACTCCTTAGAGAACCATTAGCACATTAACCCTAGCCTGGGTACCCGTCTGTTTAACGTTCATTACACTCCTTAGAGAACCATTAGCACATTAACCCTAGCCTGGGTACCCGTCTGTTTAACGTTCATTACACTCCTTAGAGAACCATTAGCACATTAACCCTAGCCTGGGTACCCGTCTGTTTAACGTTCATTACACTCCTTAGAGAACCATTAGCACATTAACCCTAGCCTGGGTACCCGTCTGTTTAACGTTCATTACACTCCTTAGAGAACCATTAGCACATTAACCCTAGCCTGGGTACCCGTCTGTTTAACGTTCAGTACACTCCTTAGAGAACCATTAGCACATTAACCCTAGCCTGGGTACCTGTCTGTTTAACGTTCATTACACTTTATTTAACTAGGCAAGTTAGTTAAGAACAAATTCTTATTTTCAATGACGGCCTAAGAACAGTGGGTTAACTGCCTTGTTCAGGGGCAGAACAATAGATTTGTACCTTGTCAGCTCGGGGATTCGATCTAGCAACCTTTCGGTTACTAGTCCAACTGTAACCACCTGCCGATCATGGGGGTACCGCCTCTATCTGTCCAATGAGATGATCTGAATAGACTCTGCACCACAGGGTATCATGTTGCTATTAGTAGCTGCAGCTTTGGGGCCACAGATGAATGGTTTCAGGACAGAATAGCGCCTACAGACAGCATCAACCTACTGTCAACCTGCACTAAAACACATCTATAAAGTCAAACTCTCTTCACTACATCATCCGCGTTGACTTATACCTCAATGTAGGTCCACGTGCAATGGTATACGAAAGAAATACAATGTGTAGGCCCACCCAACCAATGCATCTGATGTTTGTTCTATACAGACATGATAATTACACTCGAGCGTCACGGGGATTTGGGGGTTAAAGAAGGGCATTGCGCGCAAGCTCGCTAAAATGGTGGGAGACTGCAGAGGATTCCCTAGCTCTGTTCCGAGCCGTTACACTAACATGCTTGTTGCTGACGCTGAGCCTTTCTAAAAGTGAACAGCTGGTTACGTAACGCCCGGGACTAGAGCTAGGATCTCCACGCTTCTCCGTCCCGCGTCGTGTTGTTCACTTTTGGTTTGGCTTTGTTATTACCAGTCCAAAGTCCAACAGACAGACAGCTCACACACAACAGGACAAGGAGACAAACCACTCCGTTGCACCAACTTTTATTCCCCCCTACAAACTTTACGCCAAACCGTAAGTAATTATACCAGACAAACTTTGCGCATTGGTATTGCACAATATGATTTGTAGTTTTTTTTGCAAATGTTTAGCCTACGTTTTTCCTTGGATAGAAGTGCAATTGTTTTTGGGGTTTGACACGCTTGACATTTTGATGAGCCCTTTGGAAGAGAAAAAAAAGTGGAATGGGGGATGTATGTAGAATTCTGAATTTAAACAGAATTCGGGGGATATAATCTTTGGAATGGTAAAATGGTGCTGTGTTTTCTTCCATTACTGGTGATGTGGCGTGCGATGTGTGGAACTGTTGGTTGAACACCAGCACTCAAGCGCCGACGTCTGGAATTGAGACCAGTCGTATCCCAGACATTTAAACTTTATAACCAGAACGTTACCATCGTCTGTTCTCCTGATGATGTGAATACATTTGTAGCGAAGTTATATGCTGAATCATCATTGTTGATGCATCATGATAAAAATATGCACACTTTTTTTTGTTCAACATTGCAACGTTTCTTGTAGTGTTCTCTCTCTCTCTCTCTCTCTCTCTCTCTCTCTCTCTCTCTCTCTCTCTCTCTCTCTCTCTATATATATATATATATATATATATATATATATATATTTTTTTTTTTTAGGTGTTTTTAAAAATGGTGAAATTGAATATGGAAGTCTGAAACACGGCTTTTCAGTCTCTGACAGACGAAGGGTTTATTCTATTTTTATGAAAAAAAACAAGGCATCTGATTGAGGTTTTTCTTCGTCCATTAGCTGGTCTGGAATGGCCGACCACGTTGGTATAAGTCACATTCTTTCCCGTTGTATTTGATATTGTGTCTAAACGTTCAAACTTAAAACGGAGGGTTGAGCAGTGCGGTATCCTTACATCCACTGACCTCCACACATTCTGTTGTGTAGATTATACTTCCGACACATGGAACATACTGCCAAGTACTTTACCAGCAGCATTCACTGTTTTTGGCCAGGGCCATGTATATTATATTATCTCAAGGCTGATCTCGCATCTGTTTTGTGTTATAGTTGTAATGGATAATATTTCATGGACAGAGAGGGACCTGATCCTAGATCAGCGCTCCTGTTTTGAACACGGGTCCAGAACAGAGGTAGTTTAGTAACTTGTTCCTACCAGACCAGTGATGGTCCAGAACAGAGGTAGTTTAGTAACTTGTTCCTACCAGACCAGTGATGGCCCAGAACAGAGGTAGTTTAGTAACTTGTTCCTACCAGACCAGTGATGGTCCAGAACAGAGGTAGTTTAGTAACTTGTTCCTACCAGACCAGTGATGGTCCAGAACAGAGGTAGTTTAGTAACTTGTTCCTACCAGACCAGTGATGGCCCAGAACAGAGGTAGTTTAGTAACTTGTTCCTACCAGACCAGTGATGGCCAAAGCAGAGGCTGTGTGTTCAAAACAGTCTCCCTGCTGGAGAGAGTTTATCTGTGTCCCAAATGGTGTCCTATTCCCTACATAGTACACTACGGTTGACCAGGCCCCGTAGGGGGCTGTATACAGGACAGTCTGCCATTGGGACGCACATTAGTAGCAGGTCAGGGGAAGCAGGGGAGACCTTCAGGGCAACATCAGACTAGTGTGTGTTTACAGTACAGTAACTGTTCTAACACACACACACACACACACAAGGCAAACTCAACCTACATACTGGTAGCACTGTGTGTAACTATCAACATAACAGACTATCAGTCTAGTTTCATATCTCCTATCTGTAACATCAGAGCTGTGTGTGACTGGTGGGCAGAGCCAGCTGCGTGTGTGACTGGTGGGCAGAGCCAGCTGCGTGTGTGACTGGTGGGCAGAGCGGGCTGCGTGTGTGACTGGTGGGCAGAGCGGGCTGCGCGTGTGACTGGTGGGCAGAGCCGGCTGCGCGTGTGACTGGTGGGCAGAGCCGGCTGCGCGTGTGACTGGTGGGCAGAGCCGGCTGCGCGTGTGACTGGTGGGCAGAGCCGGCTGCGCGTGTGACTGGTGGGCAGAGCCGGCTGCGCGTGTGACTGGTGGGCAGAGCCGGCTGCGCGTGTGACTGGTGGGCAGAGCCGGCTGCGCGTGTGACTGGTGGGCAGAGCCGGCTGCGCGTGTGACTGGTGGGCAGAGCGGGCTGCGCGTGTGACTGGTGGGCAGAGCGGGCTGCGCGTGTGACTGGTGGGCAGAGCGAGCTGCGCGTGTGACTGGTGGGCAGAGCGAGCTGCGCGTGTGACTGGTGGGCAGAGCGAGCTGCGCGTGTGACTGGTGGGCAGAGCGAGCTGCGCGTGTGACTGGTGGGCAGAGCGAGCTGCGCGTGTGACTGGTGGGCAGAGCGAGCTGCGCGTGTGACTGGTGGGCAGAGCGAGCTGCGCGTGTGACTGGTGGGCAGAGCGAGCTGCGCGTGTGACTGGTGGGCAGAGCGGGCTGCGCGTGTGACTGGTGGGCAGAGCGGGCTGCGCGTGTGACTGGTGGGCAGAGCGGGCTGCGCGTGTGACTGGTGGGCAGAGCGGGCTGCGCGTGTGACTGGTGGGCAGAGCGGGCTGCGCGTGTGACTGGTGGGCAGAGCGGGCTGCGCGTGTGACTGGTGGGCAGAGCGGGCTGCGCGTGTGACTGGTGGGCAGAGCGGGCTGCGCGTGTGACTGGTGGGCAGAGCGGGCTGCGCGTGTGACTGGTGGGCAGAGCGGGCTGCGCGTGTGACTGGTGGGCAGAGCCGGCTGCGCGTGTGACTGGTGGGCAGAGCCGGCTGCGCGTGTGACTGGTGGGCAGAGCCGGCTGCGCGTGTGACTGGTGGGCAGAGCCGGCTGCGCGTGTGACTGGTGGGCAGAGCCGGCTGCGCGTGTGACTGGTGGGCAGAGCCGGCTGCGCGTGTGACTGGTGGGCAGAGCCGGCTGCGCGTGTGACTGGTGGGCAGAGCCGGCTGCGCGTGTGACTGGTGGGCACCCTAATGGTATCATGCCAGCGTGTGGGTGGTGAGTACACCGATGACATCAGTTGGCTAGTCTCCCAGTGTGGACGTTCCTCTCTCATCGATGCCAGAGATGACTGACTGAGAGACTTTCTTTCACTTTTACTTTAGTTGTTGATCTTATCACCTCGCTGGACTTGGTTGGGTTTTTCCCTTGTGTTTTAGAGACAGAAGGGAAAGATGTGGCCAACGTAGTTGTTACTGGCCCAAACCTTAAGATCTGTTCACATACCCAGAAGAAATAGAAATGAATGTGTTTTTTTTAGTTCGTTTTCAAGTTAAGTTGATTGTGAATTGTGTGTTGAATGGGATCATTGTACTACAGGTGGGCAATTCCACGGTAACGAAATTACACTTTAAAATATATGCCAGACACAAACTGTATTTGAATGTTTATCAAACCATACAAGTCTATGCACCAGGACTACGTTGAACAAGTGTCGCTGGTAAATGTAGCAAAAACTAACTTAGTGGAAGAAACTGTGCAGATGTAGACTTTGGTAACAGAATTACTGTAAAATCTCCCTCTGTGTTTTATGACCACGTTTTCCCACAAAACACCCTGTTAAATATCTGCTCTGAATTCAGATTCAAACCTTTTCCCACAAACACCCTGTTTAAATATCTGCTCTGAATTCAGATTCAAACCTTTTCCCACAAACACCCTGTTAAATATCTGCTCTGAATTCAGATTCAAACCTTTTCCCACAAACACCCTGTTAAATATCTGCTCTGAATTCAGATTCAAACCTTTTCCCAAAAACACCCTGTTAAATATCTGCTCTGAATTCAGATTCAAACCTTTTCCCACAAACACCCTGTTAAATATCTGCTCTGAATTCAGATTCAAACCTTTTCCCACAAACACCCTGTTAAATATCTGCTCTGAATTCAGATTCAAACCTTTTCCCACAAACACCCTGTTAAATATCTGCTCTGAATTCAGATTCAAACCTTTTCCCACAAACACCCTGTTAAATATCTGCTCTGAATTCAGATTCAAACCTTTTCCCACAAAACACCCTGTTAAATATCTGCTCTGAATTCAGATTCAAACCTTTTCCCACAAACACCCTGTTAAATATCTGCTCTGAATTCAGATTCAAACCTTTTCCCACAAACACCCTGTTAAATATCTGCTCTGAATTCAGATTCAAACCTTTTCCCACAAACACCCTGTTAAATATCTGCTCTGAATTCAGATTCAAACCTTTTCCCACAAAACACCCTGTTAAATATCTGCTCTGAATTCAGATTCAAACCTTTTCCCACAAACACCCTGTTTAAATATCTGCTCTGAATTCAGATTCAAACCTTTTCCCACAAAACACCCTGTTAAATATCTGCTCTGAATTCAGATTCAAACCTTTTCCCACAAACACCCTGTTAAATATCTGCTCTGAATTCAGATTCAAACCTTTTCCCACAAACACCCTGTTAAATATCTGCTCTGAATTCAGATTCAAACCTTTTCCCACAAACACCCTGTTAAATATCTGCTCTGAATTCAGATTCAAACCTTTTCCCACAAACACCCTGTTAAATATCTGCTCTGAATTCAGATTCAAACCTTTTCCCACAAACACCCTGTTAAATATCTGCTCTGAATTCAGATTCAAACCTTTTCCCACAAACACCCTGTTAAATATCTGCTCTGAATTCAAATTCAAACCTTTTCCCACAAACACCCTGTTTAAATATCTGCTCTGAATTCAGATTCAAACCTTTTCCCACAAACACCCTGTTTAAATATCTGCTCTGAATTCAGATTCAAACCTTTTCCCACAAACACCCTGTTAAATATCTGCTCTGAATTCAGATTCAAACCTTTTCCCACAAACACCCTGTTTAAATATCTGCTCTGAATTCAGATTCAAACCTTTTCCCACAAACACCCTGTTAAATATCTGCTCTGAATTCAGATTCAAACCTTTTCCCACAAACACCCTGTTAAATATCTGCTCTGAATTCAGATTCAAACCTTTTCCCACAAACACCCTGTCAAATATCTGCTCTGAATTCAGATTCAAACCTTTTCCCACAAACACCCTGTTAAATATCTGCTCTGAATTCAGATTCAAACCTTTTCCCACAAACACCCTGTTAAATATCTGCTCTGAATTCAGATTCAAACCTTTTCCCACAAACACCCTGTTTAAATATCTGCTCTGAATTCAGATTCAAACCTTTTCCCACAAACACCCTGTTAAATATCTGCTCTGAATTCAGATTCAAACCTTTTCCCACAAACACCCTGTTTAAATATCTGCTCTGAATTCAGATTCAAACCTTTTCCCACAAACACCCTGTTTAAATATCTGCTCTGAATTCAGATTCAAACCTTTTCCCACAAACACCCTGTTTAAATATCTGCTCTGAATTCAGATTCAAACCTTTTCCCACAAACACCCTGTTAAATATCTGCTCTGAATTCAGATTCAAACCTTTTCCCACAAACACCCTGTTAAATATCTGCTCTGAATTCAGATTCAAACCTTTTCCCACAAACACCCTGTCAAATATCTGCTCTGAATTCAGATTCAAACCTTTTCCCACAAACACCCTGTTAAATATCTGCTCTGAATTCAGATTCAAACCTTTTCCCACAAACACCCTGTTAAATATCTGCTCTGAATTCAGATTCAAACCTTTTCCCACAAACACCCTGTTTAAATATCTGCTCTGAATTCAGATTCAAACCTTTTCCCACAAACACCCTGTTAAATATCTGCTCTGAATTCAGATTCAAACCTTTTCCCACAAACACCCTGTTTAAATATCTGCTCTGAATTCAGATTCAAACCTTTTCCCACAAACACCCTGTTTAAATATCTGCTCTGAATTCAGATTCAAACCTTTTCCCACAAACACCCTGTTTAAATATCTGCTCTGAATTCAGATTCAAACCTTTTCCCACAAACACCCTGTTTAAATATCTGCTCTGAATTCAGATTCAAACCTTTTCCCACAAACACCCTGTTAAATATCTGCTCTGAATTCAGATTCAAACCTTTTCCCACAAACACCCTGTTTAAATATCTGCTCTGAATTCAGATTCAAACCTTTTCCCACAAACAACCTGTTAAAATATATCTGCTCTGAATTCAGATTCAAACCTTTTCCCACAAACACCCTGTTAAAATATATCTGCTCTGAATTCAGATTCAAACCTTTTCCCACAAACACCCTGTTTAAATATCTGCTCTGAATTCAGATTCAAACCTTTTCCCACAAACACCCTGTTAAAATATATCTGCTCTGAATTCAGATTCAAACCTTTTCCCACAAACACCCTGTTTAAATATCTGCTCTGAATTCAGATTCAAACCTTTTCCCACAAACACCCTGTTAAAATATATCTGCTCTGAATTCAGATTCAAACCTTTTCCCACAAACACCCTGTTTAAATATCTGCTCTGAATTCAGATTCAAACCTTTTCCCACAAACACCCTGTTAAAATATATCTGCTCTGAATTCAGATTCAAACCTTTTCCCACAAACACCCTGTTTAAATATCTGCTCTGAATTCAGATTCAAACCTTTTCCCACAAACACCCTGTTTAAATATCTGCTCTGAATTCAGATTCAAACCTTTTCCCACAAACACCCTGTTTAAATATCTGCTCTGAATTCAGATTCAAACCTTTTCCCACAAACACCCTGTTAAAATATATCTGCTCTGAATTCAGATTCAAACCTTTTCCCACAAACACCCCGTTAAAATATATCTGCTCTGAATTCAGATTCAAACCTTTTCCCACAAACACCCTGTTAAAATATATCTGCTCTGAATTCAGATTCAAACCTTTTCCCACAAACACCCTGTTAAAATATCTGCTCTGAATTCAGATTCAAACCTTTTCCCACAAACACCCTGTTTAAATATCTGCTCTGAATTCAGATTCAAACCTTTTCCCACAAACACCCTGTTAAAATATATCTGCTCTGAATTCAGATTCAAACCTTTTCCCACAAACACCCTGTTTAAATATCTGCTCTGAATTCAGATTCAAACCTTTTCCCACAAACACCCTGTTTAAATATCTGCTCTGAATTCAGATTCAAACCTTTTCCCACAAACACCCTGTTTAAATATCTGCTCTGAATTCAGATTCAAACCTTTTCCCACAAACACCCTGTTTAAATATCTGCTCTGAATTCAGATTCAAACCTTTTCCCACAAACACCCTGTTAAATATCTGCTCTGAATTCAGATTCAAACCTTTTCCCACAAACACCCTGTTAAATATCTGCTCTGAATTCAGATTCAAAATGTCTGCAAATAGAACTGTCTGTCAGCTATGACATCACACCTTGAGTTTGAAAATCTCTCTCCTTTTTTGTTTTGGTTATTGAACTACAATACGTGAAGTGGATTTACACCCATTAATGGGAATTGCGGTAACAAAATGACATAATTGGTCCCTAAACAGAAATGCATAATTATGGTTTTGAATGTCTATTTTCCTGCATATTTAAGCATTCCTCTTGAGCTGTCTATATCCTCCCGACTGGTGTTTATTTATATTAAAGAGGCTAAATATGCTTCTGTGCCCCTCTGCTCAAATCTGGGTAAAAGACTGAAAGGGGATGCGAGTTATTCTCTACATTTGAGTTATTGCTTGCTTTTTGTCTAAAGTCTACCAAGCTTGCCAGCAGGCATGTCAGCTAAGATAGTTAGACAAGATAGCGTCTCTAACTTGATTGATAGCAATTTAATGAAGTTGGTTTCAGCTGAAGCTGAATCGAGGACAAATCTCAGGGGGGGACGTCTGTTTTCTGAGGCTTCTGGGAGCTCATGGGTCCATTTTGATGGAAAGGCCCGAGCACAGAAAGTTTAAGTCTTGTTTTTTATTTTATTTTTATGTTTTGCGTCGACTCTAACACAGTAAATAATTTCAAACAGTTTCTTATGAACATGATTGCAGTTTGCCTGCATTCCATGTGTGTGTGTCACCCTGACGCTGTAGGTCGTGTGTCAGACTGACGCTGTAGGTCGTGTGTCAGACTTTGTTCATAGAAACTGTAATACCTGTTTTCTAGGCTTGTTAGTGGTAGACTACATGAACTGTTGATGAATCAAGCCCACCAGTCACCAGCTGCTCTACCAGTGGGAGGACGGTCCACCAACCACCAGCTGCTGTACCAGTGGGGCGGGCCCACCAACCACCAGCTGCTGTACCAGTGGGGCGGGCCCACCAACCACCAGCTGCTGTACCAGTGGGAGGACGGCCCACCAGCTGCTCTACCAGTGGGAGGACGGTCCACCAATCACCAGCTGCTCTACCAGTGGGAGGACGGCCCACCAGCTGCTCTACCAGTGGGAGGACGGCCCACCAGCTGCTCTACCAGTGGGAGGACGGCCCACCAATCACCAGCTGCTCTACCAGTGGGAGGACGGCCCACCAGCTGCTCTACCAGTGGGAGGACGGTCCACCAATCACCAGCTGCTCTACCAGTGGGAGGACGGTCCACCAATCACCAGCTGCTCTACCAGTGGGAGGACGGTCCACCAATCACCAGCTGCTCTAGCAGTGGGAGGACGGTCCACCAATCACCAGCTGCTCTAGCAGTGGGAGGACGGTCCACCAGTCACCAGCTGCTCTAGCAGTGGGAGGACGGTCCACCAGTCACCAGCTGCTCTAGCAGTGGGAGGACGGCCCACCAGTCACCAGCTGCTCTAGCAGTGGGAGGACGGCCCACCAATCACCAGCTGCTCTAGCAGTGGGAGGACGGCCCACCAATCACCAGCTGCTCTAGCAGTGGGAGGACGGTCCACCAATCACCAGCTGCTCTAGCAGTGGGAGGACGGCCCACCAATCACCAGCTGCTCTAGCAGTGGGAGGACGGCCCACCAATCACCAGCTGCTCTAGCAGTGGGAGGACGGCCCACCAATCACCAGCTGCTCTAGCAGTGGGAGGACGGCCCGCCAATCACCAGCTGCTCTAGCAGTGGGAGGACGGCCCGCCAATCACCAGCTGCTCTAGCAGTGGGAGGACGGCCCGCCAATCACCAGCTGCTCTACCAGTGGGAGGACGGTCCACCAGTCACCAGCTGCTCTACCAGTGGGAGGACGGCCCACCAGCTGCTCTACCAGTGGGAGGACGGCCCACCAGCTGCTCTACCAGTGGGAGGACGGCCCACCAGCTGCTCTACCAGTGGGAGGACGGCCCACCAGCGGCTCTACCAGTGGGAAGACGGCCCACCAGTCACCAGCTGCTCTACCAGTGGGAGGACGGTCCACCAATCACCAGCTGCTCTACCAGTGGGAGGACGGTCCACCAGTCACCAGCTGCTCTACCAGTGGGAGGACGGTCCACCAGCTGCTCTACCAGTGGGAGGACGGTCCACCAGCTGCTCTACCAGTGGGAGGACGGTCCACCAGCTGCTCTACCAGTGGGAGGACGGTCCACCAGCTGCTCTACCAGTGGGAGGACGGCCCACCAGTCACCAGCTGCTCTACCAGTGGGAGGACGGCCCGCCAATCACCAGCTGCTCTACCAGTGGGAGGACGGTCCACCAGCTGCTCTACCAGTGGGAGGACGGTCCACCAGCTGCTCTACCAGTTGTGAGGACGGCCCACCAGTCACCAGCTGCTCTACCAGTGGGAGGACGGCCCACCAACCACCAGCTGCTCTACCAGTGGGAGGACGGTCCGCCAGTCACCAGCTGCTCTAGCAGTGGGAGGACGGTCCGCCAATCACCAGCTGCTCTACCAGTGGGAGGACGGTCCGCCAATCACCAGCTGCTCTACCAGTGGGAGGACGGCCCGCCAATCACCAGCTGCTCTACCAGTGGGAGGACGGCCCGCCAATCACCAGCTGCTCTACCAGTGGGAGGACGGCCCGCCAATCACCAGCTGCTCTACCAGTGGGAGGACGGCCCGCCAATCACCAGCTGCTCTTCCAGTGGGAGGACGGCCCGCCAATCACCAGCTGCTCTACCAGTGGGAGGACGGCCCGCCAATCACCAGCTGCTCTACCAGTGGGAGGACGGCCCGCCAATCACCAGCTGCTCTACCAGTGGGAGGACGGCCCGCCAATCACCAGCTGCTCTACCAGTGGGAGGACGGCCCGCCAATCACCAGCTGCTCTAGCAGTGGGAGGACGGCCCGCCAATCACCAGCTGCTCTAGCAGTGGGAGGACGGCCCGCCAATCACCAGCTGCTCTAGCAGTGGGAGGACGGCCCGCCAATCACCAGCTGCTCTAGCAGTGGGAGGACGGCCCGCCAATCACCAGCTGCTCTAGCAGTGGGAGGACGGTCCGCCAGTCACCAGCTGCTCTACCAGTGGGAGGACGGTCCGCCAGTCACCAGCTGCTCTACCAGTGGGAGGACGGCCCACCGGCTGCTCTACCAGTGGGAGGACGGCCCACCGGCTGCTCTACCAGTGGGAGGACGGCCCACCGGCTGCTCTACCAGTGGGAGGACGGCCCACCGGCTGCTCTACCAGTGGGAGGACGGCCCACCGGCTGCTCTACCAGTGGGAGGACGGCCCACCGGCTGCTCTACCAGTGGGAGGACGGCCCACCGGCTGCTCTACCAGTGGGAGGACGGCCCACCGGCTGCTCTACCAGTGGGAGGACGGCCCACCGGCTGCTCTACCAGTGGGAGGACGGCCCACCGGCTGCTCTACCAGTGGGAGGACGGCCCACCGGCTGCTCTACCAGTGGGAGGACGGCCCACCGGCTGCTCTACCAGTGGGAGGACGGCCCACCGGCTGCTCTACCAGTGGGAGGACGGCCCACCGGCTGCTCTACCAGTGGGAGGACGGCCCACCGGCTGCTCTACCAGTGGGAGGACGGCCCACCGGCTGCTCTACCAGTGGGAGGACGGCCCACCGGCTGCTCTACCAGTGGGAGGACGGCCCACCGGCTGCTCTACCAGTGGGAGGACGGCCCACCGGCTGCTCTACCAGTGGGAGGACGGCCCACCGGCTGCTCTACCAGTGGGAGGACGGCCCACCGGCTGCTCTACCAGTGGGAGGACGGCCCACCGGCTGCTCTACCAGTGGGAGGACGGCCCACCGGCTGCTCTACCAGTGGGAGGACGGCCCACCGGCTGCTCTACCAGTGGGAGGACGGCCCACCGGCTGCTCTACCAGTGGGAGGACGGCCCACCGGCTGCTCTACCAGTGGGAGGACGGCCCACCGGCTGCTCTACCAGTGGGAGGACGGCCCACCGGCTGCTCTACCAGTGGGAGGACGGCCCACCGGCTGCTCTACCAGTGGGAGGACGGCCCACCGGCTGCTCTACCAGTGGGAGGACGGCCCACCGGCTGCTCTACCAGTGGGAGGACGGCCCACCGGCTGCTCTACCAGTGGGAGGACGGCCCACCGGCTGCTCTACCAGTGGGAGGACGGCCCACCGGCTGCTCTACCAGTGGGAGGACGGCCCACCGGCTGCTCTACCAGTGGGAGGACGGCTGTAGTGGTTTGACCCAACAGGTTGATTCTTTATTCAAACGGACATCATCGAATCAGATGAACTCTTCAAATTCAACCGATGAGCCCTCAAATGTTGAACCCAGAACTCTAAATAGTCCCTAATCCTTGCAGCCACAGTAGAGAACATAGCACCCCTGTAACTACTAGACTCTGAACCATGTGTTTTTCCTCTGTTTACATGTTCCTGGTAGTTGGGGGGGACTATGTTAGAGGGGTGGGGGGGGTGGGGGGGGGGGGGTTAGGGAGGGGCCAAGCGTGAGACTTCTTTCTCAGCAGGAGCCTCCCTCATTCAGACAAACACCCCTCCCCATCCTCATACCCCCCCCCCTCCTTTTCCCCCAGGCGGTTGTCATGGAAACGTCACAGAAGGAGTCTGAATGAAGTTCTCTGGGATGTTCAAACTGGTTCTGTTACCATCAGTGGAGTCCTATGGCCAGGGTGCCATTATATATTACACTACTTTTAACCAGAGTCCTATGGCCAGGGTGCCATTATATATTACACTCCCAGCCCAGTTACCTCAACCCCCCCTTGTTTCTCTGGCCCTCCCAGCCCAGTTACCTCAACCCCCCTTGTTTCTCTGGCCCTCCCAGCCCAGTTACATCAACCCCCCTTGTTTCTCTAGTCCTCCCAGCCCAGTTACCTCAACCCCTTTGTTTCTCTAGTCCTCCCAGCCCAGTTACCTCAACCCCTTTGTTTCTCTGGCCCTCCCAGCCCAGTTACCTCAACCCCCCTTGTTTCTCTGGCCCTCCCAGCCCAGTTACCTCAACCCCCCTTGTTTCTCTGGCCCTCCCAGCCCAGACAACCAGGCAGGGATAGTTTTACACTTTTTAAAAACAGCCTCAGGTCACTTGGTCATAACTAATCATTGTTCTGGTGAGAAAGGGGACATCTTTCATATCTGTCTGCTGTTGTAGAGAAGAGGCCTGTGTCCCAACTGACGCCATATTCCCTATCTAGTGCAATACTTTTTGAACAGAGCCCTATGCACCCTGGTCCAAAGTAGCGAGCTACATAGGGATTAGGGTGTTATTTGGAACGCTGTTTGAATGTACGGCTGGAGTGGAGTGGTCCTCTCTCTCTCCTCTCCGTGCTGAGTTTCTCCTTTTGTTCAGGGATCAGAGTGGCTGAAAGCTGCCTTTGTTTTGGGGGCCAACTCAAAGCAGGGCTCTGTCTATCTGTCTGTCCCGCCTGTCTGTCTGTCCCGCCTGTCTGTCTGTCCCGCCTGTCCCCTCTGTCTGCCTGTCCCCTCTGTCTGCCTGTCCCCTCTGTCTGCCTGTCCCCTCTGTCTGCCTGTCCCCTCTGTCTGCCTGTCCCCTCTGTCTGCCTGTCCCTTCTGTCTGCCTGTCCCCTCTGTCTGCCTGTCCCCTCTGTCTGCCTGTCCCCTCTGTCTGCCTGTCCCCTCTGTCTGCCTGTCCCCTCTGTCCCGTCTGTCTGCCTGTCCCCTCTGTCCCGTCTGTCTGCCTGTCTGTCTGTCCCGTCTGTCTGTCCCGTCTGTCTGTCTGCCCCGTCTGTCTCTGTCTGTCCTGTCTGTCTTGTCCTGTCTGTCTGTGAGGCTAGAGGATGTTTGCTGGAGGATGTTGGCTCTGGTGTGTGTGTGAGATGTAGAAGAGGGGGCCAATGGGTGCAAGGGTTTTGTTAAGGAGGGCAGGTGTTGTTGTTAAGGGATGTGTTCTGTGGGTTTGGAGAAAAGTGTTTTGAGCATGTGTGTAGTCTTCACCAGAGACTTAACCAGAGACTGG
>NW_026602475.1:0-16743 GCF_029448725.1 Salvelinus fontinalis | reverse complement strand
GAACCCGTCCTGGTCACCTCTACGAACCCGTCCTGGTCACCTGTACTAACCCTTCCCGGTCACCTGTACTACCCCGTCCCGGTCACCTGTACTAACCCTTCCCGGTCACCTGTACTACCCCGTCCTGGTAACCTGTACTACCCCGTCCTGGTCACCTGTACTACCCCGTCCTGGTCACCTGTACTATAACCCTTCCTGGTCACCTGTACTACCCCGTCCCGGTCACCTGTACTACCCCTTCCCGGTCACCTGTACTAACCCTTCCCGGTCACCTGTACTACCCCGTCCCGGTCACCTGTACTACCCCGTCCCGGTCACCTGTACTACCCCGTCCCGGTCACCTGTACTACCCTTACCTGGTCACCTGTACTAACCCTTCCTGGTCACCTGTACTACCCCGTCCTGGTCACCTGTACGAACCCGTCCTGGTCACCTGTACGAACCCGTCCTGGTCACCTGTACGAACCCGTCCTGGTCACCTGTACTAACCCGTCCTGGTCACCTGTACTAACCCTTCCTGGTCACCTATACTAACCCTTCCTGGTCACCTATACTAACCCTTCCTGGTCACCTGTACTATAATCCTTCCTGGTAACCTGTACTACCCCGTCCTGGTCACCTGTACTACCCCGTCCTGGTCACCTGTACTAACCCGTCCTGGACACCTGTACTATAATCCTTCCTGGTAACCTGTACTAATCCTTCCTGGTAACCTGTACTACCCCATCCTGATCACCTGTACTAACCCTTCCTGGTCACCTGTACTACCCCTTCCTGGTCACCTGTACGAACCCGTCCTGGTCACCTCTACGAACCCGTCCTGGTCACCTGTACTAACCCTTCCTGGTCACCTGTACTAACCCTTCCTGGTCACCTGTACTAACCCTTCCTGGTCACCTGTACGAACCCGTCCTGGTCACCTTTACGAACAAGTCCTGGTCACCTGTACGAACCCGTCCTGGACACCTGTACTATAATCCTTCCTGGTAACCTGTACTAATCCTTCCTGGTAACCTGTACTACCCCATCCTGATCACCTGTACTAACCCTTCCTGGTCACCTGTACTACCCCTTCCTGGTCACCTGTACGAACCCGTCCTGGTCACCTCTACGAACCCGTCCTGGTCACCTGTACTAACCCTTCCTGGTCACCTGTACTAACCCTTCCTGGTCACCTGTACTAACCCTTCCTGGTCACCTGTACTACCCCTTCCCGGTCACCTGTACTACCCCTTCCCGGTCACCTGTACTACCCCGTCCCGGTCATCTGTACTAACCCTTCCCGGTCACCTGTACTACCCCGTCCTGGTAACCTGTACTACCCCTTCCTGGTCACCTCTACTACCCCTTCCTGGTCACCTGTACTACCCCTTCCTGGTCACCTGTACTACCCCGTCCCGGTCACCTGTACTACCCCGTCCCGGTCACCTGTACGAACCCGTCCCGGTCACCTGTACTAACCCTTCCCGGTCACCTGTACTACCCCTTCCCGGTCACCTGTACTACCCCGTCCCGGTCACCTGTACTACCCCTTCCCGGTCACCTGTACTACCCCGTCCCGGTCACCTGTACGAACCCGTCCCGGTCACCTGTACGAACCCGTCACGGTCACCTGTACGAACCCGTCCTGGTCACCTATACTAACCCTTCCTGGTAACCTGTACTACCCCGTCCTGGTCACCTGTACTACCCCGTCCTGGTCACCTGTACTAACCCGTCCTGGTCACCTGTACTAACCCGTCCTGGTCACCTGTACTAACCCGTCCTGGTCACCTGTACTACCCCTTCCTGGTCACCTGTACGAACCCGTCCCGGTCACCTGTACGAACCCCGTCCCGGTCACCTGTACTACCCCGTCCCAGTCACCTGTACTAACCCTTCCTGGTTACCTGTACTAATCCTTCCTGGTAACCTGTACTACCCCATCCTGATCACCTGTACTACACCGTCCTGGTCACCTGTACTAACCCTTCCTGGTCACCTGTACTAACCCTTCCTGGTCACCTGTACTAACCCTTCCTGGTCACCTGTACTATCCCGTCCTGGTCACCTGTACTACCCCTTCCCGGTCACCTGTACTAACCCTTCCTGGTCACCTGTACTACCCCGTCCCGGTCACCTGTACTACCCCTTCCCGGTCACCTGTACTAACCCTTCCCGGTCACCTGTACTACCCCGTCCCGGTCACCTGTACTACCCCGTCCCGGTCACCTGTACTACCCCGTCCCGGTCACCTGTACTAACCCTTCCTGGTCACCTGTACTAACCCGTCCTGGTCACCTGTACGAACCCGTCCTGGTCACCTGTACGAACCCGTCCTGGTCACCTGTACGAACCCGTCCTGGTCACCTGTACTAACCCTTCCTGGTCACCTATACTAACCCTTCCTGGTCACCTGTACTATAATCCTTCCTGGTCACCTGTACTACCCCGTCCTGGTCACCTGTACTACCCCGTCCTGGTCACCTGTACTACCCCGTCCTGGTCACCTGTACTACCCCGTCCTGGTCACCTGTACTAACCGGTCCTGGACACCTGTACTATAATCCTTCCTGGTAACCTGTACTACCCCGTCCCGGTCACCTGTACTACCCCGTCCTGGTCACCTGTACTAAAACCCTTCCTGGTAACCTGTACTACCCCGTCCTGGTCACCTGTACTACCCCGTCCCGGTCACCTGTATTAACCCGTCCTGGACACCTGTACTAATCCTTCCTGGTAACCTGTACTACCCCATCCTGATCACCTGTACTAACCCTTCCTGGTCACCTGTACTTCCCCTTCCTGGTCACCTGTACGAACCCGTCCTGGTCACCTCTACGAACCCGTCCTGGTCACCTGTACTAACCCTTCCTGGTCACCTGTACTAACCCTTCCTGGTCACCTGTACTAACCCTTCCTGGTCACCTGTACTACCCCTTCCCGGTCACCTGTACTACCCCTTCCCGGTCACCTGTACTACCCCGTCCCGGTCACCTGTACTAACCCTTCCCGGTCACCTGTACTACCCCGTCCTGGTAACCTGTACTACCCCGTCCTGGTAACCTGTACTACCCCGTCCTGGTCACCTGTACTATCCCGTCCTGGTCACCTGTACTATAACCCTTCCTGTTCACCTGTACTACCCCGTCCTTGTCACCTGTACTACCCCTTCCCGGTCACCTGTACTAACCCTTCCCGGTCACCTGTACTAACCCTTCCCGGTCACCTGTACTACCCCGTCCCGGTCACCTGTACTACCCCGTCCCGGTCACCTGTACTACCCCGTCCTGGTCACCTGTACTATAACTCTTCCTGGTAACCTGTACTACCCCGTCCTGGTCACCTGTACTAACCCGTCCTGGTCACCTGTACGAACCCGTCCTGGTCACCTGTACTACCCTGTCCTGGTCACCTGTACTACCCCGTCCTGGTCACCTGTACTAACCCTTCCTGGTCACCTGTACTACCCCTTCCTGGTCACCTGTACGAACC
The DNA here is from genome assembly GCF_029448725.1 of Salvelinus fontinalis. Classification (NCBI taxonomy): domain Eukaryota; kingdom Metazoa; phylum Chordata; class Actinopteri; order Salmoniformes; family Salmonidae; genus Salvelinus; species Salvelinus fontinalis. Next base: position 13,269 of record NW_026602475.1, on the reverse strand, counting down.
CGTCCTGGTCACCTCTACGAACCCGTCCTGGTCACCTGTACTAAACCTTCCTGGTCACCTGTACTATAATCCTTCCTGGTAACCTGTACTATAATCCTTCCTGGTCACCTGTACTATAATCCTTCCTGGTCACCTGTACTACCCCATCCTGATCGCCTGTACTAACCCTTCCTGGTCACCTGTACTACCCCTTCCTGGTCACCTCTACGAACCCTTCCTGGTCACCTGTACGAACCCGTCCTGGTCACCTCTACGAACCCGTCCTGGTCACCTGTACTAACCCTTCCTGGTCACCTGTACTAACCCTTCCTGGTCACCTGTACTAACCCTTCCTGGTCACCTGTACAAACCCTTCCTGGTCACCTGTACGAACCCGTCCTGGTCACCTGTACTAACCCTTCCTGGTCACCTGTACTAACCCTTCCTGGTTACCTGTACGACCCCTTCCTGGTCACCTGTACGACCCCGTCCTGGTCACCTGTACTAACCCTTCCTGGTGACCTGTACGAACCCGTCCTGGTCACCTGTACTACCCCGTCCTGGTCACCTGTACTACCCCGTCCTGGTCACCTGTACGAACCCGTCCCGGTCACCTGTACTACCCCGTCCCGGTCACCTGTACTACCCCGTCCCGGTCACCTGTACTATAACCCTTCGTGGTCACCTGTACTACCCCGTCCTGGTCACCTGTACTACCCCGTCCTGGTCACCTGTACTACCCCGTCCTGGTCACTTGTACGAACCCGTCCTGGTCACCTGTACGAACCCGTCCTGGTCACCTGTACTACCCCGTCATGGTCACCTGTACTACCCTGTCCTGGTCACCTGTACTAACCCTTCCTGGTCACCTGTACTAACCCGTCCTGGTCACCTGTACGAACCTGTCCTGGTCACCTGTACGAACCCGTCCTGGTCACCTGTACGAACCCGTCCTGGTCACCTGTACGAACCCGTCCTGGTCACCTGTACGAACCCGTCCTGGTCACCTGTACTACCCCGTCCTGGTCACCTGTACTACCCCGTCCTGGTCACCTGTACTACCCCGTCCTGGTCACCTGTACTACCCCGTCCTGGTCACCTGTACTAACCGGTCCTGGACACCTGTACTATAATCCTTCCTGGTAACCTGTACTAACCCTTCCTGGTCACCTGTTATATAATCCTTCCTGGTAACCTGTACTACCCCGTCCTGATCACCTGTACTAACCCTTCCTGGTCACCTGTACTAACCCTTCCTGGTCACCTGTACTACCCCTTCCTGGTCACCTGTACTACCCCTTCCTGGTCACCTGTACTACCCCTTCCCGGTCACCTGTACTACCCCTTCCCGGTCACCTGTACTACCCCTTCCCGGTCACCTGTACTACCCCTTCCCGGTCACCTGTACTAACCCTTCCCGGTCACCTGTACTACCCCGTCCCGGTCACCTGTACTACCCCTTCCCGGTCACCTGTACTACCCCGTCCCGGTCACCTGTACGAACCCTTCCCGGTCACCTGTACTAAACCTTCCCGGTCACCTGTACTAACCCTTCCCGGTCACCTGTACTACCCCTTCCCGGTCACCTGTACTACCCCGTCCCGGTCACCTGTACTACCCCTTCCCGGTCACCTGTACTACCCCGTCCCGGTCACCTGTACGAACCCGTCCCGGTCACCTGTACGAACCCGTCACGGTCACCTGTACGAACCCGTCCTGGTCACCTGTACTAACCCTTCCTGGTCACCTGTACTAATCCTTCCTGGTAACCTGTACTACCCCATCCTGATCACCTGTACTACCCCGTCCTGGTCACCTGTACTAACCCTTCCCGGTCACCTGTACTAACCCTTCCCGGTCACCTGTACTACCCCGTCCCGGTCACCTGTACTACCCCTTCCCGGTCACCTGTACTACCCCTTCCCGGTCACCTGTACTAACCCTTCCCGGTCACCTGTACTACCCCGTCCCGGTCACCTGTACTACCCCGTCCCGGTCACCTGTACTACCCCGTCCCGGTCACCTGTACTACCCCGTCCCGGTCACCTGTACTACCCCATCCCGATCACCTGTACTAACCCTTCCTGGTCACCTGTACTACCCCTTCCTGGTCACCTGTACGAACCCGTCCTGGTCACCTCTACGAACCCGTCCTGGTCACCTGTACTAACCCTTCCCGGTCACCTGTACTACCCCGTCCCGGTCACCTGTACTAACCCTTCCCGGTCACCTGTACTACCCCGTCCTGGTAACCTGTACTACCCCGTCTTGGTAACCTGTACTACCCCGTCCTGGTCACCTGTACTACCCCGTCCCGATCACCTGTACTATAACCCTTCCTGGTCACCTGTACTACCCCTTCCTGGTCACCTGTACGAACCCGTCCTGGTCACCTCTACGAACCCGTCCTGGTCACCTGTACTAACCCTTCCTGGTCACCTGTACTACCCCGTCCCGGTCACCTGTACTAACCCTTCCCGGTCACCTGTACTACCCCGTCCTGGTAACCTGTACTACCCCGTCTTGGTAACCTGTACTACCCCGTCCTGGTCACCTGTACTACCCCGTCCTGGTCACCTGTACTATAACCCTTCCTGGTCACCTGTACTACCCCGTCCCGGTCACCTGTACTACCCCTTCCCGGTCACCTGTACTAACCCTTCCCGGTCACCTGTACTACCCCGTCCCGGTCACCTGTACTACCCCGTCCCGGTCACCTGTACTACCCCGTCCCGGTCACCTGTACTACCCTTACCTGGTCACCTGTACTAACCCTTCCTGGTCACCTGTACTACCCCGTCCTGGTCACCTGTACTACCCCGTCCTGGTCACCTGTACGAACCCGTCCTGGTCACCTGTACGAACCCGTCCTGGTCACCTGTACGAACCCGTCCTGGTCACCTGTACTAACCCGTCCTGGTCACCTGTACTAACCCTTCCTGGTCACCTATACTAACCCTTCCTGGTCACCTATACTAACCCTTCCTGGTCACCTGTACTATAATCCTTCCTGGTAACCTGTACTACCCCGTCCCGGTCACCTGTACTATAACCCTTCCTGGTCACCTGTACTACCCCTTCCTGGTCACCTGTACTACCCCGTCCTGGTCACCTGTACTACCCCGTCCTGGTCACCTGTACTACCCCGTCCTGGTCACCTGTACTAACCCGTCCTGGACACCTGTACTATAATCCTTCCTGGTAACCTGTACTAATCCTTCCTGGTAACCTGTACTACCCCATCCTGATCACCTGTACTACCCCTTCCTGGTCACCTGTACGAACCCGTCCTGGTCACCTCTACGAACCCGTCCTGGTCACCTGTACTAACCCTTCCTGGTCACCTGTACTAACCCTTCCTGGTCACCTGTACTAACCCTTCCTGGTCACCTGTACGAACCCGTCCTGGTCACCTTTACGAACCAGTCCTGGTCACCTGTACGAACCCGTCCTGGACACCTGTACTATAATCCTTCCTGGTAACCTGTACTAATCCTTCCTGGTAACCTGTACTACCCCATCCTGATCACCTGTACTAACCCTTCCTGGTCACCTGTACTACCCCTTCCTGGTCACCTGTACGAACCCGTCCTGGTCACCTCTACGAACCCGTCCTGGTCACCTGTACTAACCCTTCCTGGTCACCTGTACTAACCCTTCCTGGTCACCTGTACTAACCCTTCCTGGTCACCTGTACTACCCCTTCCCGGTCACCTGTACTACCCCTTCCCGGTCACCTGTACTACCCCGTCCCGGTCATCTGTACTAACCCTTCCCGGTCACCTGTACTACCCCGTCCTGGTAACCTGTACTACCCCTTCCTGGTCACCTCTACTACCCCTTCCTGGTCACCTGTACTACCCCGTCCCGGTCACCTGTACTACCCCGTCCCGGTCACCTGTACGAACCCGTCCCGGTCACCTGTACTAACCCTTCCCGGTCACCTGTACTACCCCTTCCCGGTCACCTGTACTACCCCGTCCCGGTCACCTGTACTACCCCTTCCCGGTCACCTGTACTACCCCGTCCCGGTCACCTGTACGAACCCGTCCCGGTCACCTGTACGAACCCGTCACGGTCACCTGTACGAACCCGTCCTGGTCACCTGTACTAACCCTTCCTGGTCACCTGTACTAATCCTTCCTGGTAACCTGTACTACCCCATCCTGATCACCTGTACTACCCCGTCCTGGTCACCTGTAGTAACCCTTCCTGGTCACCTGTACTAACCCTTCCTGGTCACCTGTACTACCCCGTCCCGGTCACCTGTACTACCCCTTCCCGGTCACCTGTACTAACCCTTCCCGGTCACCTGTACTACCCCGTCCCGGTCACCTGTACTACCCCGTCCCGGTCACCTGTACTACCCCGTCCCGGTCACCTGTACTACCCCATCCCGATCACCTGTACTAACCCTTCCTGGTCACCTGTACTACCCCTTTCTGGTCACCTGTACGAACCCGTCCTGGTCACCTCTACGAACCCGTCCTGGTCACCTGTACTAACCCTTCCTGGTCACCTGTACTACCCCTTCCTGGTCACCTGTACTACCCCTTCCCGGTCACCTGTACTACCCCTTCCCGGTCACCTGTACTACCCCGTCCCGGTCACCTGTACTAACCCTTCCCGGTCACCTGTACTACCCCGTCCTGGTAACCTGTACTACCCCGTCCTGGTCACCTGTACTACCCCGTCCTGGTCACCTGTACTATAACCCTTCCTGGTCACCTGTACTACCCCGTCCTGGTCACCTGTACTACCCCTTCCCGGTCACCTGTACTAACCCTTCCCGGTCACCTGTACTACCCCGTCCCGGTCACCTGTACTACCCCGTCCCGGTCACCTGTACTACCCTTACCTGGTCACCTGTACTAACCCTTCCTGGTCACCTGTACTACCCCGTCCTGGTCACCTGTACGAACCCGTCCTGGTCACCTGTACGAACCCGTCCTGGTCACCTGTACTAACCCGTCCTGGTCACCTGTACTAACCCTTCCTGGTCACCTATACTAACCCTTCCTGGTCACCTGTACTATAATCCTTCCTGGTAACCTGTACTACCAAGTCCCGGTCACCTGTACTATAACCCTTCCTGGTCACCTGTACTACCCCTTCCTGGTCACCTGTACTACCCCTTCCTGGTCACCTGTACTACCCCGTCCTGGTCACCTGTACTACCCCGTCCTGGTCACCTGTACTACCCCGTCCTGGTCACCTGTACTACCCCGTCCTGGTCACCTGTACTAACCCGTCCTGGACACCTGTACTATAATCCTTCCTGGACACCTGTACTATAATCCTTCCTGGTAACCTGTACTAATCCTTCCTGGTAACCTGTACTACCCCATCCTGATCACCTGTACTAACCCTTCCTGGTCACCTGTACGAACCCGTCCTGGTCACCTGTACGAACCCGTCCTGGTCACCTGTACGAACCCGTCCTGGTCACCTGTACGAACCCGTCCTGGTCACCTGTACTAACCCGTCCTGGTCACCTGTACTAACCCGTCCTGGTCACCTGTACTAACCCGTCCTGGTCACCTGTACTAACCCTTCCTGGTCACCTATACTAACCCTTCCTGGTCACCTATACTAACCCTTCCTGGTCACCTGTACTATAATCCTTCCTGGTAACCTGTACTACCCCGTCCCGGTCACCTGTACTATAACCCTTCCTGGTCACCTGTACTACCCCTTCCTGGTCACCTGTACTACCCCGTCCTGGTCACCTGTACTACCCCGTCCTGGTCACCTGTACTACCCCGTCCTGGTCACCTGTACTAACCCGTCCTGGACACCTGTACTATAATCCTTCCTGGTAACCTGTACTAATCCTTCCTGGTAACCTGTACTACCCCATCCTGATCACCTGTACTAACCCTTCCTGGTCACCTGTACGAACCCGTCCTGGTCACCTGTACGAACCCGTCCTGGTCACCTGTACGAACCCGTCCTGGTCACCTGTACGAACCCGTCCTGGTCACCTGTACTAACCCGTCCTGGTCACCTGTACTAACCCGTCCTGGTCACCTGTACTAACCCGTCCTGGTCACCTGTACTAACCCTTCCTGGTCACCTATACTAACCCTTCCTGGTCACCTATACTAACCCTTCCTGGTCACCTGTACTATAATCCTTCCTGGTAACCTGTACTACCCCGTCCCGGTCACCTGTACTATAACCCTTCCTGGTCACCTGTACTACCCCTTCCTGGTCACCTGTACTACCCCGTCCTGGTCACCTGTACTACCCCGTCCTGGTCACCTGTACTACCCCGTCCTGGTCACCTGTACTAACCCGTCCTGGACACCTGTACTATAATCCTTCCTGGTAACCTGTACTAATCCTTCCTGGTAACCTGTACTACCCCATCCTGATCACCTGTACTACCCCTTCCTGGTCACCTGTACGAACCCGTCCTGGTCACCTCTACGAACCCGTCCTGGTCACCTGTACTAACCCTTCCTGGTCACCTGTACTAACCCTTCCTGGTCACCTGTACTAACCCTTCCTGGTCACCTGTACGAACCCGTCCTGGTCACCTTTACGAACCAGTCCTGGTCACCTGTACGAACCCGTCCTGGACACCTGTACTATAATCCTTCCTGGTAACCTGTACTAATCCTTCCTGGTAACCTGTACTACCCCATCCTGATCACCTGTACTAACCCTTCCTGGTCACCTGTACTACCCCTTCCTGGTCACCTGTACGAACCCGTCCTGGTCACCTCTACGAACCCGTCCTGGTCACCTGTACTAACCCTTCCTGGTCACCTGTACTAACCCTTCCTGGTCACCTGTACTAACCCTTCCTGGTCACCTGTACTACCCCTTCCCGGTCACCTGTACTACCCCTTCCCGGTCACCTGTACTACCCCGTCCCGGTCATCTGTACTAACCCTTCCCGGTCACCTGTACTACCCCGTCCTGGTAACCTGTACTACCCCTTCCTGGTCACCTCTACTACCCCTTCCTGGTCACCTGTACTACCCCTTCCTGGTCACCTGTACTACCCCGTCCCGGTCACCTGTACTACCCCGTCCCGGTCACCTGTACGAACCCGTCCCGGTCACCTGTACTAACCCTTCCCGGTCACCTGTACTACCCCTTCCCGGTCACCTGTACTACCCCGTCCCGGTCACCTGTACTACCCCTTCCCGGTCACCTGTACTACCCCGTCCCGGTCACCTGTACGAACCCGTCCCGGTCACCTGTACGAACCCGTCACGGTCACCTGTACGAACCCGTCCTGGTCACCTGTACTAACCCTTCCTGGTCACCTGTACTAATCCTTCCTGGTAACCTGTACTACCCCATCCTGATCACCTGTACTACCCCGTCCTGGTCACCTGTAGTAACCCTTCCTGGTCACCTGTACTAACCCTTCCTGGTCACCTGTACTACCCCGTCCCGGTCACCTGTACTACCCCTTCCCGGTCACCTGTACTAACCCTTCCCGGTCACCTGTACTACCCCGTCCCGGTCACCTGTACTACCCCGTCCCGGTCACCTGTACTACCCCGTCCCGGTCACCTGTACTACCCCATCCCGATCACCTGTACTAACCCTTCCTGGTCACCTGTACTACCCCTTTCTGGTCACCTGTACGAACCCGTCCTGGTCACCTCTACGAACCCGTCCTGGTCACCTGTACTAACCCTTCCTGGTCACCTGTACTACCCCTTCCTGGTCACCTGTACTACCCCTTCCCGGTCACCTGTACTACCCCTTCCCGGTCACCTGTACTACCCCGTCCCGGTCACCTGTACTAACCCTTCCCGGTCACCTGTACTACCCCGTCCTGGTAACCTGTACTACCCCGTCCTGGTCACCTGTACTACCCCGTCCTGGTCACCTGTACTATAACCCTTCCTGGTCACCTGTACTACCCCGTCCTGGTCACCTGTACTACCCCTTCCCGGTCACCTGTACTAACCCTTCCCGGTCACCTGTACTACCCCGTCCCGGTCACCTGTACTACCCCGTCCCGGTCACCTGTACTACCCTTACCTGGTCACCTGTACTAACCCTTAGTGGTCACCTGTACTACCCCGTCCTGGTCACCTGTACGAACCCGTCCTGGTCACCTGTACGAACCCGTCCTGGTCACCTGTACTAACCCGTCCTGGTCACCTGTACTAACCCTTCCTGGTCACCTATACTAACCCTTCCTGGTCACCTGTACTATAATCCTTCCTGGTAACCTGTACTACCAAGTCCCGGTCACCTGTACTATAACCCTTCCTGGTCACCTGTACTACCCCTTCCTGGTCACCTGTACTACCCCTTCCTGGTCACCTGTACTACCCCGTCCTGGTCACCTGTACTACCCCGTCCTGGTCACCTGTACTACCCCGTCCTGGTCACCTGTACTACCCCGTCCTGGTCACCTGTACTAACCCGTCCTGGACACCTGTACTATAATCCTTCCTGGACACCTGTACTATAATCCTTCCTGGTAACCTGTACTAATCCTTCCTGGTAACCTGTACTACCCCATCCTGATCACCTGTACTAACCCTTCCTGGTCACCTGTACTACCCCTTCCTGGTCACCTGTACGAACCCGTCCTGGTCACCTCTACGAACCCGTCCTGGTCACATGTACTAACCCTTCCTGGTCACCTGTACTAACCCTTCCTGGTCACCTGTACTAACCCTTCCTGGTCACCTGTACGAACCCGTCCTGGTCACCTTTACGAACCAGTCCTGGTCACCTGTACGAACCCGTCCTGGACACCTGTACTATAATCCTTCCTGGTAACCTGTACTAATCCTTCCTGGTAACCTGTACTACCCCATCCTGATCACCTGTACTAACCCTTCCTGGTCACCTGTACTACCCCTTCCTGGTCACCTGTACGAACCCGTCCTGGTCACCTCTACGAACCCGTCCTGGTCACCTGTACTAACCCTTCCTGGTCACCTGTACTAACCCTTCCCGGTCACCTGTACTAACCCTTCCCGGTCACCTGTACTAACCCTTCCCGGTCACCTGTACAACCCCTTCCCGGTCACCTGTACTACCCCTTCCCGGTCACCTGTACTACCCCGTCCCGGTCACCTGTACTACCCCTTCCCGGTCACCTGTACTACCCCGTTCTGGTAACCTGTACTACCCCGTCCTGGTCACCTGTACTATAACCCTTCCTGGTAACCTGTACTACCCCGTCCCGGTCACCTGTACTACCCCGTCCCGGTCACCTGTACTACCCCGTCCCGGTCACCTGTACTACCCCGTCCTGGTCACCTGTACTATAACACTTCCTGGTAACCTGTACTACCCCGTCCTGGTCACCTGTACTACCCCGTCCTGGTCACCTGTACTAACCCGTCCTGGTCACCTGTACTAACCCGTCCTGGTCACCTGTACTACCCTTTCCTGGTCACCTGTACTAACCCTTCCTGGTCACCTGTACTACCCCTTCCTGGTCACCTGTACGAACCCGTCCTGGTCACCTGTACGAACCTCGTCCCGGTCACCTGTACTACCCCGTCCCAGTCACCTGTACTAACCCTTCCTGGTTACCTGTACTAATCCTTCCTGGTCACCTGTACTAACCCGTCCTGGTCACCTATACTACCCCTTCCTGGTCACCTGTACTACCCCGTCCTGGTCACCTGTACTACCCCGTCCCGATCACCTGTACGAACCCCGTCCTGGTCACCTGTACTACCCCTTCCTGGTCACCTGTACTAACCCTTCCTGGTCACCTGTACTAACCCTTCCTGGTCACCTGTACTAACCCTTCCTGGTCACCTGTACTACCCCGTCCTGGTCACCTGTACTACCCCGTCCTGGTCACCTGTACTAACCCGTCCTGGTCCTGTACTACCCCTTCCTGGTCACCTGTACTACCCCTTCCTGGTCACCTGTACTATAATCCTTCCTGGTCACCTGTACTAACCCGTCCTGGTCACCTGTACTAACCCGTCCTGGTCACCTGTACTAACCCCGTGCTGGTCACCTGTACTACCCCACCCTGGTCAACTGTACTACCCCTTCCTGGTCACCTGTACTATAATCCTTCCTGGTCACCTGTACTACCCCGTCCTGGTCACCTGTACAAACCCGTCCTGGTCACCTGTACGAACCCGTCCTGGTCACCTGTACTACCCCGTCATGGTCACCTGTACTACCCTGTCCTGGTCACCTGTACTAACCCTTCCTGGTCACCTGTACTAACCCGTCCTGGTCACCTGTACGAACCCGTCCTGGTCACCTGTACGAACCCGTCCTGGTCACCTGTACGAACCCGTCCTGGTCACCTGTACGAACCCGTCCTGGTCACCTGTACTACCCCGTCCTGGTCACCTGTACTACCCCTTCCCGGTCACCTGTACTAACCCTTCCCGGTCACCTGTACTACCCCGTCCCGGTCACCTGTACTACCCCGTCCCGGTCACCTGTACTACCCTTACCTGGTCACCTGTACTAACCCTTCCTGGTCACCTGTACTACCCCGTCCTGGTCACCTGTACGAACCCGTCCTGGTCACCTGTACGAACCCGTCCTGGTCACCTGTACTAACCCGTCCTGGTCACCTGTACTAACCCTTCCTGGTCACCTATACTAACCCTTCCTGGTCACCTGTACTATAATCCTTCCTGGTAACCTGTACTACCCCGTCCCGGTCACCTGTACTATAACCCTTCCTGGTCACCTGTACTACCCCTTCCTGGTCACCTGTACTACCCCTTCCTGGTCACCTGTACTACCCCGTCCTGGTCACCTGTACTACCCCGTCCTGGTCACCTGTACTACCCCGTCCTGGTCACCTGTACTAACCCGTCCTGGACACCTGTACTATAATCCTTCCTGGTAACCTGTACTAATCCTTCCTGGTAACCTGTACTACCCCATCCTGATCACCTGTACTAACCCTTCCTGGTCACCTGTACTACCCCTTCCTGGTCACCTGTACGAACCCGTCCTGGTCACCTCTACGAACCCGTCCTGGTCACCTGTACTAACCCTTCCTGGTCACCTGTACTAACCCTTCCTGGTCACCTGTACTAACCCTTCCTGGTCACCTGTACGAACCCGTCCTGGTCACCTTTACGAACCAGTCCTGGTCACCTGTACGAACCCGTCCTGGACACCTGTACTATAATCCTTCCTGGTAACCTGTACTAATCCTTCCTGGGAACCTGTACTACCCCATCCTGATCACCTGTACTAACCCTTCCTGGTCACCTGTACTACCCCTTCCTGGTCACCTGTACTACCCCTTCCTGGTCACCTCTACGAACCCGTCCTGGTCACCTGTACTAACCCTTCCTGGTCACCTGTACTAACCCTTCCTGGTCACCTGTACTAACCCTTCCTGGTCACCTGTACTAACCCTTCCTGGTCACCTGTACTAACCCTTCCTGGTCACCTGTACTAACCCTTCCTGGTCACCTGTCCTACCCCTTCCCGGTCACCTGTACTACCCCTTCCCGGTCACCTGTACTACCCCTTCCCGGTCACCTGTACTACCCAGTCCCGGTCACCTGTACTAACCCTTCCCGGTCACCTGTACTACCCCGTCCTGGTAACCTGTACTACCCCGTCCTGGTCACCTGTACTATAACCCTTCCTGGTAACCTGTACTACCCCGTCCCGGTCACCTGTACTACCCCGTCCCGGTCACCTGTACTACCCCGTCCCGGTCACCTGTACTACCCCGTCCTGGTCACCTGTACTATAACACTTCCTGGTAACCTGTACTACCCCGTCCTGGTCACCTGTACTAACCCGTCCTGGTCACCTGTACTAACCCTTCCTGGTAACCTGTACTAACCCGTCCCGGTCACCTATACTAACCCTTCCCGGTCACCTGTACTAACCCTTCCTGGTCACCTGTACTAACCCTTCCTTGTCACCTGTACGAACCCGTCCTGGTCACCTGTACGAACCCGTCCTGGTCACCTGTACGAACCCGTCCTGGTCACCTGTACGAACCCTTCCTGGTCACCTGTACTACCCCTTCCCGGTCACCTGTACTACCCCGTCCCGGTCACCTGTACGAACCCGTCCCGGTCACCTGTACGAACCCGTCCCGGTCACCTGTACGAACCCGTCCTGGTCACCTGTACTAACCCTTCCTGGTCACCTGTACTAACCCTTCCTGGTCACCTGTACTAACCCTTCCTGGTCACCTGTACTACCCCGTCCTGGTCACCTGTACTACCCCGTCCTGGTCACCTGTACTACCCCGTCCTGGTCACCTGTACTACCCCTTCCCGGTCACCTGTACTAACCCTTCCTGGTCACCTGTACTACCCCGTCCTGGTCACCTGTACTACCCCGTCCCGGTCACCTGTACTACCCCGTCCCGGTCACCTGTACTACCCCTTCCCGGTCACCTGTACTAACCCTTCCCGGTCACCTGTACTAACCCTTCCCGGTCACCTGTACTACCCCGTCCCGGTCACCTGTACTACCCTTACCTGGTCACCTGTACTAACCCTTCCTGGTCACCTGTACTAACCCTTCCTGGTCACCTGTACTACCCCGTCCTGGTCACCTAAACGAACCCGTCCTGGTCACCTGTACGAACCCGTCCTGGTCACCTGTACGAACCCGTCCTGGTCACCTGTACGAACCCGTCCTGGTCACCTGTACGAACCCGTCCTGGTCACCTGTACGAACCCTTCCTGGTCACCTGTACGAACCCGTCCTGGTCACCTGTACGAACCCGTCCTGGTCACCTGTACTAACCCGTCCTGGTCACCTGTACTACCCCTTCGTGGTCACCTGTACTACCCAGTCCTGGTCACCTGTACTACCCCTTCCTGGTCACCTGTACTACCCCGTCCTGGTCACCTGTACTACCCCGTCCTGGTCACCTGTACTACCCCGTCCTGGTCACCTGTACTACCCCGTCCTGGTCACCTGTACTAACCCGTCCTGGACACCTGTACTATAATCCTTCCTGGTAACCTGTACTAATCCTTCCTGGTAACCTGTACTACCCCATCCTGATCACCTGTACTAACCCTTCCTGGTCACCTGTACTACCCCTTCCTGGTCACCTGTACTACCCCTTCCTGGTCACCTGTACGAACCCGTCCTGGTCACCTGTACGAACCCGTCCTGGTCACCTGTACTAACCCTTCCTGGTCACCTGTACTAACCCTTCCTGGTCACCTGTACTAACCCTTCCCGGTCACCTGTACTACCCCTTCCCGGTCACCTGTACTACCCCTTCCCGGTCACCTGTTCTACCCCGTCCTGGTAACCTGTACTACCCCGTCCTGGTCACCTGTACTACCCCTTCCCGGTCACCTGTTCTACCCCGTCCTG